>NC_092365.1:8148351-8398014 GCF_030848805.1 Temnothorax longispinosus | reverse complement strand
ACACATCCTATATAATTATATATGTCAAAAAACTATCCTCATATTAAAATTTAAAAGAAGAGAAATCATACATATTATATTTCTTTATATACATAGTTTTTAACTTGTTTATTATTCCGCTGACTGCCAAGATAAATTTTTAATACTTCCCAAGATCTAACTCGTGAAAGGGCAACATAAAGTTGCCCATGATTAAAAACGTCTTTGCGAAGATCTATTCCTACTCGCCTGTCAAATATCTGACCCTGTGACTTGTTATTTGTCATAGCAAAAGCTAATTTTATCGGAAACTGTCTTCTTTTAAAAGTGAAAGGATATACATTTTCGGAATACAAAGTAATACGATTTAAGAAAACAATATCTCCTACTTTATCACCTGTTAAAATTTCGCATTTCAATAAATGATCCGCAAGTTCTATAATCATTAATCTAGTGCCGTTGCAAAAATTTTCATTAATACTAAGATTTCTAATCAACATAATGACACAATTTGGTTTTAAACGCAATTCGTAAGGAGAAAGAGTTGACGGAGACAAAGTATTTAAATATTCTAGCAATAAAACTTCACCAATGTCACCGTTATCATCGCAATTTTCAGTACTATCTGTACTTGTATAAATTCGTTCTTCAGATATATCTAATAATTCGACAACTCGTTTATTAATTTCATCTACATCAGCATTTCTTGCAGAAAGTATCGCACACTTAGCCATATTATTAAATTCTTTATTTCGTAATAGATCATCATATATATCTTCTACAAAATCGGCATTAATGGGTGCAATACAACAATCTGGAAATTGTATATTATCGTTAGCATCATTTAATATGTCAACTTCCGTTTCTGGTGCAATAGAGTGTGTCACGTAGCGGTTAGACGAGTGCTTTCGGCAGTGTGTGAGAGAGTAAGAGTGGTCTGGTGGAGGTGTGCATGTGAGAAGGAGAGAGTGGAAGAGAGAGTGTGCGTGAGAGAGTGGAGGCAGGTTGCGAAAGAGAAGGATTGAGGAGAAAAGAGTGCGGAAAGCGTGTGTGAGAGCGGGTCGAGCAGGAAGTACGCGAAACGCTAAGAGGGGAGAGCGTCGAGCGGAGAGCGGCCGCGGGCGAGGAGTGCGTGAAATATAGACGGCGCGCAGACCGGTGAGGGAGTTGGGCCAGGGACGTAGAATGTAAGAAGAGAGTCGGCTTAGAGATAATGATCGGGAGGATAGGGTATGATGATGGGGCACAGAGAACAAGGAGCGGGAGCGTCAGCAGCGTCGGGAGTGGGAAAGGAGAGGACGCAAAGAGGAAAAGAGAAAATGTAGAAATGCAGGAAAGAAGGGGGAGAAGGAAGATAGAGATAGCAAGAAGCCGCCCGTGACTCTGGACTGGGAGGAAAAGGAGAAATGCAAATGGAGGGAGGACATGAAGAAGTGGAGGGAAGAAGTGAAGGAGGTGATGAATGATTTGAGTGAGGTGAAAGGGTGGAGGGGGGATTTGAGACAGATGATGGAAGAGATGAAAAAAAGGCTCAAGGAACAGGGGAGGTTGATGAGGGGGGAGGTGGAGGAGTTGAGAAGAGAGTGTGGAGCGAGAGGAGAAATGGAATGAAGAGAAAAAGAAGTTGGTGAGCTACATAAAAAGGCTGGAAAGGAAGATAGAGGAGTTGGAGAGAAATAAAGAGGGGGGTAGAATGGGAGGTAGGATAGTGGGGGAGGGAGAAGAAGGTGGGGTGGGGGAAATGCCCCAGAAAGAAAACCAGCTCGAGGAGGACATGTTCGCCGTCGATGGTAAGCAGTGCAATCTGAAGAAGCTCAAGTCCTAGCTACTACTAAATACAAGCAGATGGAGGGAGGAAAGAAGAGAGGGAGAAAGGGGGAGGGAGAGAGAAGGAGAGAGTTGAGCGTGACTTTTTGGAACGTGGCCGGGCTAGAGAACAAAGATAAGGAGTTTTAGGGCTGAAGGAATGGGATGTGATGGTGCTGCTGGAAACATGGGTGGATGATAGAGGGTGGAAAAGAGCTAAGGAGACACTGCCGGGAAAGTATGAGTGGGAAGTGCAGACGGCGAAGAGAGAGAATAAGAAGAGAAAAGCGATGGGGGAATGGTTATGGGTATAAAGAAGGAGTTAGTGGAGAAGGGGGAAAGGATTGTAGGGGCGGGAGAAAAGATCATGACGGGCAAGGTAAGAGTGGGGGAGGAGAGATAAAGGATAGTGGGAGTATACGCAGGAGAGGGCGCGGAGAAGGCGCTGAGGGGGCTGGAGAGGTGGATGGAGAACAAAGAAGCAGGAGTTAGAGTGTTGATTGGGGGGGGACTTCAACGCGAGGACAGGGGAGAAAGGGGGGAGCTGGAAGATGAGGAAGGAGAGGAAGAGAGAGGGAGGCAAGAAGAGAGACGGTCAAAGGACCGGATTATAAATAGGGAGGGTAGACTGATGTTGGATTTCCTGGGAGAAAGAGGGTGGTGCATCTTCAACGGAAATACAAGGGAAGATGAAGAGGGAGAGTTTACATACCGGGGGAAGGGGATGCACATTGATTGATTATGTAATAGGGGAGGGAGAGGTAAAGGATAAAGTGGAAAAGATGAGGATGAGGGACAGGGTGGACTCTGATCATCATCTGGTAGAAGTATGGCTAAAAGGGGAGCGGGTAAGAGGGAAAGGGGCAATGAAAGAGACGGAGGAGGAATTAAAGAAGGAGGAAAAGAAAGAAGTGGGCTGGTGGGATGAGGAGTGCCTAGAGAAGAAGAGGGAGGCAAGAAGGGAACTAAGGAGGTGGAGAGGGATGGGAGGGCAGGGGGAGGAATATAAAAGGAGGAAGCAGGAGTTTAGAGAGATGTGCAAGAGGAAAAAGAAAGAGGAGAATGATAGGTGGGAAAAAAAGGCGGCGGAAGTGAGAAGAGAAAATGAAGTGTGGGAATTGGTTAATAAGGAGAGGAAAAAGAGGAGGAAAGTGACGGAAGGGCTAGAAATGGCGGAGTGAAAAGAGCATTTTATGAGGTTACTTGGGGGGGGTAGAGAAAAGAGTAGTCAAAGGAGGGAGAGAAAGGGGGAGAGAGGAAGAGGGAGGTGAAAAGGAAATAAGTATGGAGGAAGTGAGAAGGGCCTTAAAGAAAATAAAGGAGGGAAAAGCGGCGGGGGTAAACGGTATTCCGAGCGAGGTGTGGAAACACGGGGGAGAAGAGTTGGCGGAGTGGGTGAGAAGGTTTTGTAACAAAGTATGGAGGGGAGAAGGGTGGCCGGAGAGTTGGAAGGAGAGGGTGATTGTGCCCATAGTAAAGGAGGAAGGGGAGAGGGTAGAAGACTATAGGGGGGTTACCTTGCTTTCCACCTTATACAAGGTGTACGTGGCGGTGTTAGCCGAGAGACTGAGGGAGGAAGTGGAGCACAAGGGGATCATCCCGCCGAATCAAATGGGATTCAGGAAGGAGATGGGGACGATGGACAAAATTTATGTGCTTAACTACATAATGAATAGGCAACTAGGAAGGAAGGGGGGGAAGGTGGTGGCGTTGTTTGTGTATCTAAAAGCGGCATTTGACTCGGTGGACGGGGAGGTGTTGATTGAGGCACTGTGGGAGAGGGGGGTTGGGGAGGGTCTGGTTGAGAGGATAGAGAAAGTATTGAGAGAGACGAGAAGTAGGGTCAGAGTGGGAAAGGAGCTGGGGAAAAGTTTTTGGACATCAAGAGGGGTAAAGCAGGGATGTCCGCTGAACACGCTGCTTTTTATTATATTGTTGGCTGACTTGGAGGAGGAGATGAAAAAAGTCAAGTAGGGTGGGATCAGGCTAGGGGAAGGAAGGGTGTATGACTTGGAGTTTGCGGATGACATGGTGCTCCTGGCGGAGGGGGAAGATGAAATGAGACGTATGATGGAGAGGCTGGAGAGGTATCTGGATAAGAAAAAGCTGGAACTAAATGCAGAGAAAACTAAGATCATGAGGTTTAGAATAGGAGGAGGCAGGATGGTGAAAAAGGATTGGCGGTAAAAAGGAAAAAAAGTGGAAGAGGTGAAGGAGTTCCGATACCTAGGGTATACGCTACAAAGAAATGGAGGACAAGAGGCGCACGTGAAAAAGAGAGTTAGGAAGGCGGCGGCGGTAATGGGACAAGTGTGGGGGATAGGGAAAAGGAGCTTTGGGAAGGACTGGGGGAGAAGGCTTTGGCTATTTGATAAGCTGGTTTAGACGGTAATGGGGTACGGGGTGGAAATATGGGGATGGGAAGAGAGAGAACTGATGGAGAGGCTTGAAGAAAAATATTTGAGATGGGTGTTGGGAGTAGACAGGAGGACGCCGTGGTACTTGGTGAAAGAGGAGTTGCAGAGAGAAAAATGAAGAGGTAAGGCGGGCAGGAAGGCGTGGGGGTTCGAAAAGAGGCTGGAGGAGGGAGGAGGGAGTGAGCTAGCGAGAATGTGCTGGGAGGAGATGAAGGAAAAAACGGGGAGGAGAAGGGGAACCTCGAGTTGGGAAGAGGGTAGGAGGAATTTTCTGAGCGAAAGAGGCTTGTGGATAGAGACAAGAATAGAGGAAATGATGAGGTGGGAAAGGGAGGTGCAAAGAGTTGAGATGGGAGAGAATAAAAAAGTCAAGGTACAACAAATGGTAAGGAAGTAAAAGAGGAAGGAATACCGGAGTACCTAAAGAAAGGGTGGGGGGAAAATAGGTGGAATAGGATTGCGAGAGTTAGGCTGGGGAACGAAATGAGGAAGGGTAGACGTTGGGAGGAGGAGGAGAAAAGGACTTGCAGACTGTACAAGGGAGAGGAAGAGACGTGGGAGTATACGTGGGAGCGTTGTAGGGAATAGGATGAGGGAGGGGGAGTTGGCAGGAAGAGAGGAGATGGGTGTTGGGAGAAGAGGAAGAGGGGGAATGGTGGATGAGAGAGATCGAGAAGGATAGGAACAGGAAGGGGTACTTTGAAAGGTTGGAAGAAGGGGAGGAATGAGGTGTGATTGAGGTGAGAATGAGAAAGACTGAGTGGAAAGCCGAAGAGAGGGGGGTAGAAGTGGTTCAAACGGGTTTTATAAAAGCAAGAGAAAACGGAAGTCCCTTGCGAAGAGGGTGTGTGCGCGTGCGGCGAGTGTGGGTGTTGGCAGATGCAGAGGCAGAAGCTCACATCCACACCACTAGGTTGAGTAGGTTAAGTTAGTATAAGTTAAGTTAAGAGAATGCGTTGAGAGAGGTGTAGAGGAGCATGTAAAAAGTTTGAAAACATTCCTTAAAAAAAAACGCCTTTTGAACCCTACGGGGATATGAAATAAATATATACATACATACATACATAATATGCCATCTCCCATATCCAATAAAAATTTTGCAAATTTAGTTTCCTCTGGAAGAACTTGCATATTTTCCGTTAAAGAAAAACTTATAAAATGTTTCCAAGTAGAACTATTCTTGATAGAAAGATTCACAATTTCACATCGAGTACCGTGTATCTTAATAGGAAGAAGTTGCCTGAAATCACCACCTAATACGATAATTTTTCCACCAAAAGTAAGTTATTCATAATATCACGCAACATTCGATCCATAATCTCTAGAGCATATCGCGGTGCCATTGGCGCTTCATCCCAAATAAAAATATGTTTTTTTTTCAAATATTGAGCTTTTTTTGATTAGATTTTAATGTTAGAAGAGGAATCAGCAAATAGTGGAACCGGCAATCCAAATGTCTTATGAACCGTTTTTCCTGCTGGCAATAACGTCGCAGCGAAACCCGTAAAAGCCATTGTAGATACATGTTTATTACAAATTTTGGCTAAGTGATAAATAGTTGTATATGTAAATGTTTTACCTGAACCACCTGGATCATCGATATAGAAACAATTACTACTGTGATGATTATTATTATCTAATCTATTTAATATTATATCTACTATTTCTTTTTGCTTGTCATTTAACTGTTCATATTGTCTGATACCAATTTCCATAACTTCTTTAATAGTCATATAATTATCCTCTTCATCATTTTCTATCAATTGTTCCATTTGTGGAAAATCGACAAGACTTTTACCTTCAACACAAAGCATAGTATTGATTTGCGCATATGCTTTTTTTTTGTCCTTGTAACATTCCAAAGTGTTGGATAAAATTTTCCGACATTGCTACTTAAACTTCCCCAGAGTTCTTCAAGATGCAATGGTTGACAATGCAATAATATACGTACAAATAATCTACAAAGTTGTCTTGGCATCATCCATTCAATAGCTTCATTCATAGCTCGTTTCCATTCATCATCATCTTCAATTAAACCTAAAGTCAAACATGCCTCTGAAAACGATTGACAAACTTCTCCATTTACAGTTCTTAAATTATCAAAACTTGTAGCTTTTTTTACAGTGAGTAATAATAGTCGTAAATAGTATAATTCAGTTTGTGTTGGACTAACGGAATACATTCATCCTATACAATTAAAATGACTTTTGCGTTTACTCCAACGCGATACATTTCTACCATTAATTTTTTCTTTTTTAAACGTATTGTTGAATAATTGCCTGGTGAATATCAAGTGATTGTTAGCTGCACCGACACATGTGTTATATGAATGAAACGTATATTTGTCAGCTATTCAGCTAATACAAGAATATATTATACATATACATATATAAGGTTCGCATCGCTTAGAACAAAAAGAATTGCTTTTTCAGCAGAAAGGAATATTACCATAATGCGTCCGTTAAGCGGACAATCAATGAATAATCGACTTATCTTTCCTTAACGATCTGGAGATCTCGCTCTCTCCTCCTCTCTCACACTCTCTTTAGCTAGCTCGCTCGCTCGTTCGCTCGCTCGCCCGTGCACGTGCGTTCGCTTCTACGGTCGCTGGGGAAAAGGGACGAGCTCATCGTCGCGCGTTCCGATTCCGAATCGTTTCGATTCTGTTCCGCTGGTTCCTACTGTACAGTGTCATGGCAACTAGCGCGGAATTAGCGCGGGGACACAAAAGCCCTTACCCTTTTTCAACACGTATAATAACGAATTTCTATATATAAATATTGTTTTGCTTCTTTATCGCGAGAATTTAACGCAAAATAATCTATTAACATAGTAACTTGATCTAAAGCGGAAGTTATTGTATTTTCATCGGATCCATTTTCAATTGTAATATTTTCTTCATTAGAAAGATGGACAGGTAAACGTACTATAGTATGACTTTTATCTTGTAATTTTTTCTCAAAAATGCGCCAACTGGCTTCTACAGGTCCAACATAACGTGTGTCTATAAAATTACAGTCTCGCCAAGCTGTTGGCGACGCCGAGTATCCTGGGAGCCAGGCGAGCGAAATGCTTGCCAAAGCTCCAGTTACCATCCAGCCAGAGGCCCAAGACCTTCATCTGGGCCCCTACGGGAACGCGAATCCCCTCCATCATCACGTGGACCCCGGGCGGCTTGCCCCGCCGGCGGTCGTAAAAGTAGACCGCCTGCGTTTTCTGCGGGGCCACCTTGAGGCCCACTTCCTTCATCGCGGCCACCACCCTGGCTATTGCAACGTTGGCCTTTCGTCTGGCCTCCTCCCAGTCGTCGCCCTCGACCCCCAAGAATGTGTCGTCGGCAAAGCCGTTCAACCAACATCCCGGGGGCAGGGCGACGCGTAGCACGACGTCGTACCCTAGGTTCCACAGGGGGCCTAGGGGGCCGAGGACCGACCCCTGTGGAACCCCCCACACGATTAATAATCCCATTCGTTTGCTCTTTGATATGTATCATTTCAGAGATCATTCGTTTGTGATAATTCGGTTCATGATCTAAGATACATGTGTTATCCCAGTCAAAGGTGTGATTGCAATTTAAAATATGATTTGTTACCACCGAATGTTTGGATTCATCTAGTCTGATGTTGTACTTATGTTCTCTAATTCTACTCTGAAGTTTCCTTTTCGTCTGGCCCACGTACGATGCATCGCAATTATTGCAATCAATCCTGTATATTTTAAATTTGATATTATATCATCTCACTTAAATATATTTATCCAGTTGCCACTAAGATGGTTCAAAAATGTATAGCACCTATCAAAATTGTGGACTTGCATGGGTCTCCACGGGACGGCGATGTATTCAATGAGATGGAAAATTAACTGGAGCATGACTGACTTGAGAAGAAAGCCAGGGGGGACAAACTCGCTGGATTTTTGGGCGACGGATGTGGCAGTACGGGGGGACAGCGATAGAGGCAGCACCGTCGTTCCTTTCTCTTCTCCTCTCTAATCCCCTCGTCCACAAACAGCAAAAGCGCGGCTGAGTACAGCTGAGCTCATGAAGATTCATTAACTTTGGTTAACTTGTGCAAGATTATAGTGACTGCAGCAGAGAATTTGCAAGAGGAATAGAGTAGAAGGAAGGAAAGCTGAAAGGATTTATCGAAACGGATAAGATTAACAATCAATTAGAAAAGCCATGCGATCCAAGCTTAGGTCTTTGACAGCCTTATATTAGTTACTGTATACATATATGTCTATATATATACATATAGTTTTTTCCAACATACTGCGCGCCGATTATTTGTCGGACTTAAAACACAGTAATTGTTAGAATTAAAAACCCTTCCCTCCCCGGAATTAAATCGACTCGATTTAAATATCTAATAACTGTAAAGAAAATTTATTGCGAAAAATATTACCTCAGCCAGGGTTCGAACCTGGAACCTCCCTCATTCCGTGTAGGGCGTCGTACCAATTCGACTACCGAGGCATGTGGTAATATTTATCGCAATAGCCGGTTAATAATAGTTTGAAACGTCTTTCTCAGGCGACGTGAATAATAATAAGAGAAATAGGATCGTAAAGATATACAATCAATTAGAAAAGCCATGCGATCCAAGCTTAGGTCTTTGACAGCCTTATATTAGTTACTGTATACATATATGTCTATATATATACATATAGTTTTTTCCAACATACTGCGCGCCGATTATTTGTCGGACTTAAAACACAGTAATTGTTAGAATTAAAAACCCTTCCCTCCCCGGAATTAAATCGACTCGATTTAAATATCTAATAACTGTAAAGAAAATTTATTGCGAAAAATATTACCTCAGCCAGGGTTCGAACCTGGAACCTCCCTCATTCCGTGTAGGGCGTCGTACCAATTCGACTACCGAGGCATGTGGTAATATTTATCGCAATAGCCGTTAATAATAGTTTGAAACGTCTTTCTCAGGCGACGTGAATAATAATAAGAGAAATAGGATCGTAAAGATATACAATCAATTAGAAAAGCCATGCGATCCAAGCTTAGGTCTTTGACAGCCTTATATTAGTTACTGTACTTTTCTTTACAGTTATTAGATATTTAAATCGAGTCGATTTAATTCCGGGGAGGGAAGGGTTTTTAATTCTAACAATTACTGTGTTTTAAGTCCGACAAATAATCGGCGCGCAGTATGTTGGAAAAAACTATATGTATATATATAGACATATATGTATACAGTAACTAATATAAGGCTGTCAAAGACCTAAGCTTGGATCGCATGGCTTTTCTAATTGATTGTATATCTTTACGATCCTATTTCTCTTATTATTATTCACGTCGCCTGAGAAAGACGTTTCAAACTATTATTAACCGGCTATTGCGATAAATATTACCACATGCCTCGGTAGTCGAATTGGTACGACGCCCTACACGGAATGAGGGAGGTTCCAGGTTCGAACCCTGGCTGAGGTAATATTTTTCGCAATAAATTTTCTTTACAGTTATTAGATATTTAAATCGAGTCGATTTAATTCCGGGGAGGGAAGGGTTTTTAATTCTAACAATTACTGTGTTTTAAGTCCGACAAATAATCGGCGCGCAGTATGTTGGAAAAAACTATATGTATATATATAGACATATATGTATACAGTAACTAATATAAGGCTGTCAAAGACCTAAGCTTGGATCGCATGGCTTTTCTAATTGATTGTATATCTTTACGATCCTATTTCTCTTATTATTATTCACGTCGCCTGAGAAAGACGTTTCAAACTATTATTAACCGGCTATTGCGATAAATATTACCACATGCCTCGGTAGTCGAATTGGTACGACGCCCTACACGGAATGAGGGAGGTTCCAGGTTCGAACCCTGGCTGAGGTAATATTTTTCGCAATAAATTTTCTTTACAGTTATTAGATATTTAAATCGAGTCGATTTAATTCCGGGGAGGGAAGGGTTTTTAATTCTAACAATTACTGTGTTTTAAGTCCGACAAATAATCGGCGCGCAGTATGTTGGAAAAAACTATATGTATATATATAGACATATATGTATACAGTAACTAATATAAGGCTGTCAAAGACCTAAGCTTGGATCGCATGGCTTTTCTAATTGATTGTATATCTTTACGATCCTATTTCTCTTATTATTATTCACGTCGCCTGAGAAAGACGTTTCAAACTATTATTAACCGGCTATTGCGATAAATATTACCACATGCCTCGGTAGTCGAATTGGTACGACGCCCTACACGGAATGAGGGAGGTTCCAGGTTCGAACCCTGGCTGAGGTAATATTTTTCGCAATAAATTTTCTTTACAGTTATTAGATATTTAAATCGAGTCGATTTAATTCCGGGGAGGGAAGGGTTTTTAATTCTAACAATTACTGTGTTTTAAGTCCGACAAATAATCGGCGCGCAGTATGTTGGAAAAAACTATATGTATATATATAGACATATATGTATACAGTAACTAATATAAGGCTGTCAAAGACCTAAGCTTGGATCGCATGGCTTTTCTAATTGATTGTATATCTTTACGATCCTATTTCTCTTATTACGGATAAGATTATTTTTATTTACATATATTACATGTATATATAATTATTCATATAATATTTAGTTTAGAATATTAAATAATATATTAGTCTTTAATATTAAATATATATATATTATCATTTATATTAATATAATTATTAGTATTTTAGTAAGTATTTTTATACCAAGATGGTACGTAAATGCTGTGTGCCCAAATGCTCTTCGAATAAGGATACACCTGTACATAGGCTTCCACGAGATACACAAAAAGCAGAACAATGGCTAAGAACAATTGGACGGACTGATTTGATAGGTAACATAGAAATAATAATATTTATATTACTATGGAAATAATATTTATATTTGCTTACGTTGAAAATATAAGCATACGCACATATACGCACTCGTGTGTGTGTGTGTGTGTGTGTAATATATAATATGTTTACAAAGATTTTGTTTATATTACAGGTGCATCGGAGACAATACTGAAAGAATTACGGATCTGTACTTTACATTTTCCAGATCATATGATTTGTGTTGACACAAAAAGACGTGTACTAAAAAATGATGCTATTCCATCTATGCATCTATCAGATGAAATAGAAACTGTTAATATTAATATCAATATTAACAGTGATAATAATGACATTATGTCATGTAATGCCAGTACTAGTCAAATCAATGAAACAGTTGAAAATGTACAGTGCAATCCTAATTCTATATCATTGAATTGTAAAGACAAAAGAGTCGTAGAATTACAAAGGAATGTAAGAAGAATGAAGAAATCCATTTATAAGAAGAAAAAAATTATTGAAAAACAGAGAAGAGAAAAGAAGAATTTGCAACGAAACAAATGGAAGGATATGACTACAGACTTGACGAAATATCAGAAAATTTTTTTTGATATGATCGAAAAAAATCTAAAGCTTGCATCAGGGGTATGTTTGTTTAAAATTTTGTTACTGTAATGTTTTAGTATCTTTGTACTTTTTTATTTCTTTTATTTCTTTATTTTATTTTTCTATGGCTGCGTTCCGATATTCAATGCCAGTACTGCAAATCTATAATTTATGTCACGCACATTATAGATTTTCAGTACTAGTAGTGAATTTCGGAACGCAGTCTCAATTTCTATTTTATTTTTTAAATATTTTTTTATTCTTTTGTTTTATCAATGTTATTAATATGTTTGCTACTATGAATGCATCACATATATAAAACTGAGATTCTCACGAGAAATTATACATATTGATCATTATACATGTGTGAATTTTATATTTATATTTGCTTATTTTTATTACTGTATGTGTATAACTACGGAAAGATGCATTATATTAAATTTTGTATTTTTCAATACATTAAAAATATTAACAATATGGCGTGTTTTATGGTAAAGGGGTTTTTAACTGATTGATGATGGTGCTAATTGGTTTTTTTTACTTTCTTTTTCTTTCTTTTTTCTTATTTATTTTATTTCTTTTCTTTATTTTCTTATAGTTTTCAATTATTATGTTAATTAGATATTATATGTTTTTTATTACTTTACAATATCTATTTTCAAAATTTTTTATAATCTAATGTTGATTTATTAATTTGTATCTTTATTTCACGTATTTATGCCCATTATTGTATATATTTTTTCTATAATTATTTTATAGAAGTTATTAATTATAATTATATTTTCTAGAATTCATTTTCTATAATCTACAATTATATATTGGTCACAAGGATAACATTCTATTAATATGGGTTTTTATCGTTTTAATATAAATTTAACGTTTTAATTATAAACATGAAAGCCTTGCGCCAGTTTATATTTCATTTTTAAAATTTATATTACACTTTTTTTCGATCTGCTCATTAACTGATTATATTTATGTATGTGCTAATTTTCCTACGTGTGGATTATGGTGTGTATCTGTTTTTGAGACACTAATGTGTCGTCTGGACTATTGATCTATTTCCTGATTTTCAACCTATCGATTTTGCATTATGAACTTTAAGATCTTTAAATGCATTTGTGATATGCATGTTATGTACAGTTATCTTATAAGGCAATATTTTATTTTGGGTAACTGAAGACAATATTTTCAGCAAGGTAAGGTTCAATAAAGTTATGGAAAATTTTCTTTACTTGCAAGAGTTCTTAAACATTTTAACCTAATGTAACTTTAAAATTTTTTAACTAAGATTAATTATGTATTTAGGTGACAGATTTTAAAATAAAGGATACATGGAAAAATGTGGAAAGGAACAGAATAGTTAAATTTCAAACATAGAAGAGGAAAAAAGGCTAATCCTAACAACGCATAATATTTAGGAATATAAAACAAAATATGTAAGTAAATAATGATATTTTTAGTACAAATTATGTATTTTATTCCTATACGCAATTTTTACATACAAATTTTATTTTCTATTTTAGATTGTTGTCAGCAAAGGTGGTGCAGTTGTCTACAATAACGTTGAGTTTACGAAGAAATAGAACTTAATTTCCATTGTCTGTATATTGTATTATCTGTATATTGATTATATATTTCTATCATATATTGCATATTATATTTCTGATACTATATCTTCAATATTGAAACTGTTTTGTGTGAGTGTGTACACACACGCACATGAACACACACACACACACACACACACACACACACACACACACACACACACACTACATATATATATACATATATACATATATATATATATATATATATATATATATGTAGGTCCGGAAGTATGTTCCGGGACTTTTATTTTTTTACATCGGTATATTCCAGGACATTTGGCAGTTTCCAGGACTGTCCTGGAAAAAATTCATGTCCTACGGCACGTTTCGGGACAATTTTTTGAATCTGATTACATATATATGCGTTATATTCCAGGACTGTACATTTCAAAAAACGTAAACAGTCCCGGAACATACCTCTAGACCTACATATATATATATATATATATATATATATATATATGTCATTAAAAATATGGATGGTGTATTACATATATAATAAACTAAATATCTATTTATAATAATTACCTTTATTACTTTCCCATTTTTGTAGTATTTTAATATATTTTAAAGTCTTTCTTTTACCGATCGTCATTTAGTACAATGTTGTAATTTTAGTTATTATTAATTATTATTATTTTATATTAAAATATTTTTATGTCAAAATAAACACTTTGCAAAGTATGTGACACATACCCACACACACACATCTCTATTCACACATTCATTCGTTAATTTATTCGTTCAAATCCATTCAAATTCAAATCATACAAAAAGAAACATTTTCTGATTTTATATGTGGGCAACAAAAATAAATTGCATATACACAACACATTCAAATATATATATATATATATATATATATATACACGCGCGCGCGTGTGCGTGTACTGTGTAGCAAAGTAATTAGTAGTTTTTAATTGATCCTAATACAGAAAATGAGGTCAAAATTATAACGATTTCTATTAAATAGATATTCTGTAAAAGAAATACGCACGAAAATATATAATAATTTTAATATATATATATGTATAAAACGATGGAAATTACCGTTTAATAAACAAAATATATTATTTTCAAATATTTATTACATGTTAATTTTTGTAATTACTACTATATAATATTGTAAATTTGATTATGATAGCATTTTATATTCTGCAGGGACAACGTTATAGTGTAGAACAGAAAGCCTTCGCATTAACACTGTACAAGACTATGGGGAAGCATGCATATAATACTTTAAGATCGATTTTTAAACAAATTCCTTCGATACAAACGTTACAATCGGTGTTGCACCAAATACCTGTATATCCTGGATTAAACCCATTTATTTTGAGACATTTAGAGAGTGTAGCTCAAAAAATGTCAATGAAAGAAAAAATATGTATTATGATGTGGGATGAGGTATCTATCCAACCTAAGTGCACTTATGACATTCGGAAGGATGTCATTTGTGGTCTTGAGGATTGGGGCAACAATCGAACGGGAAAAGTCGCGGATCATGCTTTAGTTTTTATGTTACGCGGATTACATTCTGGTTGGAAGATGCCACTTTTATTTAATTTTTGTGATAAACAGACTAATACCGCTCAGTTAATTAGATGCATTAAAGAAGTAGTATCAGAAATTACAAAGACAGGCTTCCACATAGTTGCAACAGTGTGCGATCAAGGTTCCTCCAATGTAGCTGCAATTAACGAGCTATTGTTTCAAACAAGAAAGAAAAGGAATTTGGAAAATAGAGCACAAAGTAAATATATAAATGAGACATAACATGAAAATGTATGTGCGCGTGCATGAATTTATTTTAATTTGTCTTGTTTTATAGATCAAACATACGAAGTTGGAAACCAGGAAATAATACATTTATATGATCCTCCACATCTGATCAAAGGTATTCGGAATAATTGGCTATCGAAAGATGTATTACAAGTTTCCAATTCTCCGGGAGAAGAAAACCAATTTGCATCGTGGGACATATTAAAAACAGCTTGGATCATAGATAGAAAGATCAATACCATTCGACCACTTTTAAAAAAAATTACAGCAGAGCATATGGTAGAAGAAAAAATAAGTAAAATGCGTGTAAAAAATGCAGTCCAAGCAATGAGTGGAACGATGGCTAGTGCTATTCAAACATTCGCAACATCGAAATGTAAGTACTTACTTAATAAGAAAAGAATAAATAATTAAATCTTTAAGAACTGTAATTCTAGTTTTTCTTCCTTGCACAAAAAATAGTATAAGAAAAAATAATTGTGTAACTATAAAAAAAATATCTATCATATTTGTATAATTTGTTTTATTTTTTCATTTTAACTTGGTTAACATGTACACACATACAAATATTTGAATGAAAATTATTGTAAACAATTATATTTTTTTATTAGTGTATTATTCATTAGTTTACAAATGTATTAGGTTTTTATTCGTGTGTTAATTTATGTATTTATTAATATATATGTTTATATTTATATAGGCACGGTATCTGTAAACAATGAAGAAATTCAAATAGGAGAAAAAGAAGGAATAGCAACAGCGACAGCAGTAAATTTCTTCAACGATCTTTTTGACAGCGTGAATGGAGACGACAAAAGAGAAGACAGCAACGATTTGCGTTGTTCTGTAAGTAAAAACAGCGATCATCATGAATTTTGGGTAAATGCGAAAAATATATTGCGTAAAACAGCATTCGTTGACAAAATTTCGCGTACAGTAAATAAATCGGTACCGACTTTAAAAAATTGGTTGTTTACAATTGACGGGTTT
The DNA here is from genome assembly GCF_030848805.1 of Temnothorax longispinosus. Taxonomy (NCBI): domain Eukaryota; kingdom Metazoa; phylum Arthropoda; class Insecta; order Hymenoptera; family Formicidae; genus Temnothorax; species Temnothorax longispinosus. Next base: position 8,382,015 of record NC_092365.1, on the reverse strand, counting down.
CAAAAACTGTGGAAAATTTTAAGTGAAAAATATGATTTTGAAAAATTAAATACTAGATTTTGTAATCAGGATCCGTTAGAAAATTTTTTTGGCCAAATTCGTAGTCATGCTGTACGTAATATTAATCCCACACCTCGTCAATTTCAAGAATCGTTTTTTACTTTACTTGCAAATAATATGCAATGTATTTCAATGCGTCGCGGTAATTGTGAAGTTACAAATGATAATTTTAATTTGTTATGTACATTTGAAAATTATTTAGAACGTAACGACATGCGTAATATTATGTGTAATGACGATGAAGCACCTGAATTAATTACGGATAAAAATGTTGCCGATGAAGTAATTGTAGCATCTTCTGTAGATTACCAAGATGAAATTGTTAAGTTAGTTCTTAAAGAAGTTAATTCTTGTACAAATTGCGAAAATAGTTTAAGAAATAATTCATTTTTATTTTTCATAAAACAAATTACAAGCGTTACAAATAAATTGTTAAAAACTAGAGCTCATCGTCGTAACGTTTTAAAAGTACTGTTAGATTTTTTAGAAAATTGGAACGCTAATATGGATTGGCATGAATGCATAGAACATCATGCCAATATGTATAAAATTGTAGTGCGTATAATTGCAATTAATAATATTGTATCGTGGTGTAATCATAAGAATGCAATTATTAATATTAATAATAATAATATAGAAATGTTAGAGCGCGATGTTATAAATGCCGTGTGTGATATGAAACGAATACGTGAATCGTATAAAAATAATGTAAACAAAAGAAAGAAAATTGTACAGGATTATAAGAATTCTATTAAAAAAAGACGTAAATAATTTCGTTTTATGAATGTTAAATTGTAAATGCATGTATGAGTAGTTAAAAAATCAGTTAGGTAGGTCCTTCTACTTCGATCAATCATCTACCTGAAGATGTCATATTTTCCTGTCAGGAAGGTATGCCTTCAGGCAGTGTGGTGGATTTGGGGCGGAGATGAGATCGAAGGAAAGATGCAAAATTCTAGCGAAAGCAGAACATGTTGCATCTGAGAAGAAGTGTAGTTGTATGTGAAGAAGCAGTATGTGATTGTAAAAGTGTGATTGTACGTATTTAAAATTTGGTATGCCTATAATGTGTGCGATTTTTTTATTATACTTATATTTTTTTATTCTGTGTTTATATTATGTATTGCAATGGTCATTGTATTTAATTGTAATGTGTGAATGATGTGTGTTATATATGTTGCAAGTTGGTGAAGCATACATATGCTTTGCAACATATTTTTTAACCACACCGGATACTTGACATTTTTATATCCGACAGTCCGCAGTCTGTGTTAAGTGGGACGGGAAAATATGTTGCAATTATATTTCTTATATGTATACAAGTTATATATTTTGTAAGCTACTGATTACATTTAAATATATGTACAAGTTGTTAGAAATAAAAATGAAGTGATATGATCTCGAATTCATGTAAACTAATTTTAAGTGAATTTAGGTAGTATTGTTCTAATTCTGTATATATAATTTAATAAATCAGTGTCCCAAGAGTTGATTGTTTATTTTTTGTGTAATAAACTTTGCATCAGTTGTAGATCAGAGTCAATTAATGAACAGTAAAAAATACGATGTTGACTCTCAAAATAGTATACTTTTAAGAAAAAAAAAAAAAAGCCTGGAGTTCACTGGACTTCGTCAGACAATTTTTTACCGTGAGAATTATTATGCAGTCGGGACATTATTAGACCTAAAGTTGCAGAAAATTATGATGAATATTACGATAATTTTTGTTGACGCAAATGAAGAAAGTTTGAACCCTTTGGACCAACGGCTTAACGTCTCTGTCCGAAAGACGGAGCTTAGTTTGCTCCGCACAAGGGTCTCAATCTTGCATGGAGGGGCGCAGCTTTCGGAAAAACATTCCATGGCTCTAGTGGCGGCCGAGCCGCCGATCGTTCACGTGACGCGTAATCTCAGGCAAAGTATTCTCGCTATTTGTAGAATAAATTTCAATCTACTTTTGTTTTATATGATTCACGCTTGTTGAAGTATAAAAAAATTGAAATTTGTACATGTAATATGTGTATATAATATATGTGAGGTACAAGAGGGTGGCAGTGTGGTCTTGTGGTAAAGCGCCAGACTCGTAATCCCGAGGACCCGGGTTCGAGTCCACCTGACCACAGGAATTTTTAATTCCAAACTGCCACCCCCCGCACGACTGGGGCTCGTGCGGCGAAACTGGGCTATCTTTCGGAGGAGAAATGCATGGTGGTCATTTTATTGATTAATTGTTCTACATACCTGATCAGGTCTGTGTTGGTCTTATTTAAAAATTAAATTTAAAATTGGTCGTCAAGCTAGGGGAGCTTGGGAGTTTTTTTTTTTTTTAATTTTTTATACTTCAACAAGCGGCGCTTTTATTAAAAAAAAAAAAAACTCCCAAGCTCCCCTAGCTTGACGACCAATTTCAAATTTAATTTAATTTAATTTAATTTCTGAAGAAAACCAGAAAAATGCCAAGAGCGAGCATTGGCACTGGAGAAAGAGCCTTACATAAAGTTTCTTACACTTCTAAATACAAAGAAGTACATTTAATTTCTCCATGTCTCCTCCGAAAGATAGCCCAGTTTCGCCGCACGAGCCCCAGTCGTGCGGGGGGTGGCAGTTTGGAATTAAAAATTCCTGTGATCAGGTGGACTCGAACCCGGGTCCTCGGGATTACGAGTCTGGCGCTTTACCACAAGACCACACTGCCACCCTCTTGTACCTCACATACATTATATACACATATTACATGTATAAATTTCAATTTTTTATACTTCAACAAGCGTGAATCATATAAAACAAAAGTAGATTGAAATTTATTCTACAAATAGCGAGAATACTTCGCCTGAGTTTACGCGTCACGTGAGCGATCGGCGGCTCGGCCGCTGAGTCTCGAGCGGTAATGGGGGTATAGGAGGCGTCGCCTCGGGAATCGGCCCTAAATCCCGGCTCTGCGTTATACATTTAGTGGCAAATAAATTCAATGACAGAAAGAAGATAGTAAAAATTATAATTTTTTTTAGTGCAATATCATTGCGCTAAAATTAAATAGAAATTGTTAAATAGATTCTTTGTTAAATAAAAAAGCATACATATTGGCCAAGAGTGGATTTTTATATTTTAATTCAAATTTTAATTTTGTATTAACATAAAAAAATGTATATAATAATTTTTTATTAAATAATTTTTTAGATTTATTAATATGTAGGAAAATACATGGATAATTAATGTCGCGCGCCGATATAATGTCACGCGTTGCCTGGTCGCCTCGTCAACTCGGCATTCACGAGATCCGAAATCGCATAGCCAATAGCCGAAAGAGAAGAAGAAGACAGTTGTGTATTGATATGTACACGCTCTCGCACACCCAATTCGAATATGGCATCTACTCCCCACTCTCGTCACGTGACCTATTTTAGTTCTCTGTTTCCGGAGGGACAGAGCCAGGTGGCGCTGCGAAAGTGTCTCCTCCTCTTACAAGAGAGAAGTTTGTCCCCCCTGAAGAAAGCGTTCCATAATTTTAAGTTTTGACTATGTGATTTCGGCATGTCTACATGCGTGAATTAGTTTGTTTTGAACTCGATTTAAGTTAATTCTAATTATCTAAGTGACAATCTAAAGAAGTCCGAGTACGGGACAAAACGTTATTTAATTAATAAATCTACAAGTTAAAATTATTATAACATCGTTTAATTGCTCGTATAGTGGTCCTATCTCGTATTATAGCCTATGCTTCAAACGAGCGGAAAATAATATTTTTATTATATATACCGGGTGTCTGAGACCACCCGCCCACCCCTTTTTCTTCAAAAACTAAGCATTTTAGAGAAAAACGTTCCAGACAAAAATTGTATGGTTTTGAGGGGAACATAAGATGGTGTCATTGATTTGACCTTGGGTGGCATCGTTAAGGACAGGTCAAGGACACCTTCAGTTTCTTAAATGGAACCCCCTATTTTTTATTGCATATTCTTATAGCTTATGACGAGAGCTTTCCAAAACACTATAATTAAGTATTTTTCCATTAAATACTTTTCAAGTTATAAGGCTTGAAAGTTACAGTACTGTGACATAATATTTTGTTAAGTATTTATAATTCAAATTCCTTACTTTTTATTTTTGCAAACAATATGAATCAATTAATGTAAAAAAACAAAATTTTCTTACAGAAAAACTTGTTGTGTAAGAGCGTAATGTGGCACAGTAGATAGCGCACTAATCTACAAAGCTGAAGAACAATTTTAATGCCATTTATAATGAGTGTAATTCTTGTACCGTTGTTAAGAACAATGTCTAAAATACCTGGAATAAACTATTGCGCGCTGTGTAATTTCTGTAGGCATTCATATTCATGCATTAAGTTTCATTCTTACAGAATGTCTATTCACCAAGTACATATTAAATTACTTTTGGCAAAGACTTAAATTTAGCGTATACCATGAAAGAAGAGTACCGATTTTTTATTGCGTGATTGATAGTTGTGAAAAAGCATTTTATGTCACACGTGCATGGAAAGTGACCCATTACGCGCGCGACGCGACCCCGAATCGTGAGAAGTAAGGGGACTCACGCAAATCAAGCACCCCGAATCGTGAGAAGCAAGGGGACTCACGCAAATCAAGCACCCCGAATCGTGAGAAGCTAAAAAAATAATGAATATACAATAAACAGTTACACAAGTTTTTCTTTAAGAAAATTGTGTTTTTTTACATTGATTCGTATTGTTTGCAAAAATAAAAAGTAAGGAATTTGAATTATAAATACTTAACAAAATATTATGTCACAATACTGTAACATAATATTCAAGCCTTATAACTCGAAAAGTACTTAATGAAAAAATACTTAATTGTAGTGTTTTGGAAAGCTCTTGACATAAGCTATAAGAATATGCAATAAAAAATAGAGAATTCCATTTAAGAAACTGAAGGTATCCTTGACCTGTCCTTAACGATGCCACCTAAGGTCAAATCAATGACATCATCTTATGATCCCCTCAAAACCATATAATTTTTGTCTGGAACGTTTTTCTCTAAAATGCTTAGTTTTTGAAGGAAAAGGGGTGGGCGGGTGGTTTCAGACACCCGGTATATACATGAATAAGTAATAAATTAAGAAGATAAGAGAAAGAAGAAAAAATAGTAAACAAATAAATAAACAAATATAATATCTATAATAAATAATAATAAATGTAGCTTAAAACAGTACAAAAAAGTGCAAAAAAAACAAGAAAAAGAAATATAAGACACAAATAAGTTAATAGATTAAAAATAATTTATAAGTTTGTACATTTCTTATTTCTTCTTGAAGGAGCCTATGTTTAAACACATAACACACATACTATTTTAATTAAATATTTTTAAAAATGTTTTTAAAATTATTAAAAATTATTAAAATCTTTTTATCTTTAAAAAATATATATGTATAGTTATATATGTATATATATCTATATATATTCACTAAACAATTAATTTTTTACTTTTTAATTACTTAATTTATTTTTAATTTATTTTTAAGAATAACAATTTAATAACATTGAACATCTTAATAAATACAATAAAAATGATAAATTTATTAATTAAAAATTTTTTTTCAAAAATTTTGACGTTGAAGGTGCTGCCTTGTTCTGCCCCTGAAAAATAAAATAATATATAAATCTTTTATTATTTATTATTATTATTTATTATTATATTGTTGCACTCCGGCGGCTTTCGCACGCTCTCTAGGCACTCCCGCACTCGGTCGCGCGTTCACTCGCGATCCCCGGAATAAGGGAACACAGGTTTAAGGAACGAAAGGATGGTTTATTGCGTATGTTACAATCACAGAACGAGAACCGAAACGTCCGCTCAAGTTTTAGTCCAAAGGAAATCTGACAGCCGGGCTGTATCAACAACGCATAGCAACGCCCGTTGCTAAAGACGCTCCGCGGCGGAAAATACCGGGCGAAGCTGCGAACTCAACGCGAATGCAACACTGCCCCTCCGTTCTTCAGATTGTCGTCCCGACAATCCGGAAGGGCAGTCTCCAGGAGGTTCTACTTTCTTCGTAGGCTCCAGGGCTCTGAAGCGTTCCTCGCCCTATCCCGAGCTGTTGCTTCAGGATGTCGGGCTTCGCCTCCACTGGGCCCAACCTGCCAACAAAGACTTTCCGTCCTCCTTCCGTTCCTCGCCGTTACAGAAGGCTCTCTTCCTCCTCTGCTTTACAGGAACTCCATTAAAATTTCTCCTTGATGTAGTTTTCTTCACCGCCGCATTCTCCTTCCGCCGCAAACGCCGTCTCACGGAAGTCTTCGGACAAGGGGGGAGGAAAATAACTTTTTGAGAACCCATCGTCTCTAACCGAAATAACTATTCGAATTAGGACTCCCCTAGTCCCTGCCTCGGCATTCGCCCAAGTCCCTCGGAAAAACCTCAGTTGCAAAAACCGAGGGAGAGGCGGTCTTCTTTTAACCGTGGTCTCAAGATAATAATGAAGACTCCACTCCGTGTCCTTCAAGATCTTCCAATGAAGAAACGAAGATTCTCCCTTAAACACAAAAAAAAATACACGCAGTAACACATATCAACTTCAAAGAAAAACTTTTTTAACGATAAATCGGGTTCCGATTTCTTTAACTACTTCCTACCGTTCTCTCATAAAAAAGGGCTAACCTATCCGCATGTACTATCCTTTTTTTTATGTCTGGGGGATTTTCGAATGCAAAATACTACATCACTTAATTTTCTTACAATTAGAAAAGGGCCTTCCCAACTACTCTGTAATTTCGGGGCCTTCCCCTTTTCTCTTCGAGGATTATAAAACCACACTTTCTGATTTTCTCGAAAAAGGTCCTTCCTGGCTCCACGATCATACCAGGTTTTTACTCTAAAAGATTTAATTTATCTATCTCTGACTACCGAATGAATCCCCTCCAACTTTTCCCTCAGTCTTTTGATAAAATCGCCCTCTGACTTAGGGCTCTCCTCCCGAAGTCCCGGAGGACTGCCTTGTAATAAATCTAAGGGCAACTTAAGATTCCGGGCACAATACATCTCCGCAGGAGTTACGCCCGTGGTCTCATGTTTTGAAGATCTGTAAGCCAAAAGGAATAAGGGAATCCACTTATCCCAATCTCTTTGATTTTTGTTGATAAATTTGGCTAAGTAGTTTGTAATCGTCTGGTGTTGTCTCTCAACCTGCCCATCAGACTGCGGATGCAACGCGGTAGTCCTGGTTTTTTTAATTCCGAGAAGTCCCATCACTTCTGCAAAAAGTCTCGATTCAAAATTTCTCCCCTGATCCGTATGAACTTCCGAGGAGACTCCATATCTAGAAATAAACTGATTAACAAAAGTCAGCTACTATCCTTGCTCTCATATTTCTTAAGGGAAAAGCCTCTACCCACTTAGTAAAACAGTCTACAATGACCAACAGATACTTATTTCCAGACTTGGTCAATGGAAGAGGACCGAGTATGTCCATCTGGACCCTTTCAAAAGGGATCCCGACAATATAGATTTGCAACGGGGACTTTCCTTTTCCCGACGGTCCCTTTTTCGAAACGCAGATCTCACAAGATCTACACCAATCTTCTACATCTCTTTTACAAGTGGCCCAATAAAATCGCTTACGAATTTTTTCAAGGGTCTTGTTAACTCCAAAATGTCCCCCCGATGAAGAATCGTGTGCCTCCTCTAAAATCTGTTTAATTCGTTTTTGTGGAACAATAAGTTGATAAATCCTGGATTTAAGACTAGGAGCCTCCCATATCTTATAAAGAACTTCACTCTTCAAGACGATAGCGTCCCAATAGGAAAGGTAAATTTGAGCGGAAACGTCTCCTGTCGAAATCTCAGATCGTGACGGCCGTACCCCCGTTTCCTTGCCTCGGCAAAGAGCCGCGATATTTTGATCCTCTAGCTGGTCTTTTTTTCATTCATCCAAAGTTTCTCCCAGCAAAATTATTCGCGCGACTGTCTTCTCCGATTCAACTGGGTTCCTCTTCTATACTCTAGCACAAAACGCGCAGCCGTCAATCTCGCACTGACGCCTGGATAATCCATCGGCGTTTCCATGCGAAAGGCCTTTACGATAAATTATCTCAAAATCATATTGTTGGAGTCTCTCTAACCAGCGAGCTAATTGTCCCTCTAAGTCCTTGAAGGACATAAGCCATTTAAGGGAAGCGTGGTCCGAACGAATGACAAATTTACGCCCCAATGTCGAAAAGATTTAACCGAGTCGACTATCGCTAACAACTCACGACGAGTAACACAGTAATTTTTTTCCGTTTTACTCAGCACACGGCTGAAGTACGCGATAACCTTTTCTAACCCTTCTTGCCTCTGGGATAACACCGCACCAACCCCGATGTTAGAAGCGTCAGTGTCTAACACAAACTCACCCTCCCCCCTCGGGAAAGAAAGTACGGGAGAGGATGTTAACACCCGCTTTAAATTCTCAAAAGAGTTCTGACACTCCTCCCCCCAAACAAATTTCACTTGATTTCCGGTAAGCGCAAAGAGGGGCTTCGCTAAAGAAGAGAAACCTTTAATGAATTTCCGATAATAAGAGCAGAAACCGAGAAAACTACGTAATTGCTTTTTGGAATGAGGAACCGGCCATTCCTTTACAGCGGAAATCTTATCAGGGTCTGTAGCAATGCCCTCTGTAGAAATCACATGTCCCAAGTATTTAACCTTCCTTTCAAAAAGTACAAATTTTTTAGGATTGATTTTTAAGTTAGCTAAACGTAATCAAGAAAATACTTTTTTTAAATTCCTTAACATTTCCTCGAAACTCTTTCCAAAAATGATAACATCGTCTAAATAAGATAAACAAATCTTTGATAAAAGTTTCCGAAGAACTTTTTTCATCAATCGTTCAAATGTGGCAGGGGCGTTACAGAGACCAAATGGCATTACGACAAACTGCCATAACCCGTTCCCGATAGAAAAGGCCGTCTTCTCGCGATCTTCCGGGCGGATCTTAATTTGCCAGTATCCGCTTTTCAAATCCAAAGTAGAGAACCAACTATTGCCCGATAATTGGTCCAGGATGTCGTCAATCCTGGACAAGGGAAAAGAATCCTTTTCAGTAACCTCGTTAACTTTCCGAAAGTCAATACAGAAACGGATTGAACCATCTTTCTTTTTGACAAGAACGACCGGAGAAACCCAAGGGCTATGCGACTCCTCAATAACGCCCTGTTTCTTCATTTCTTCAATAATTCTGTCGACTTCCTCTCGCATTCGAAAAGGAACACGTCGGGGAGTTTGTTTAATTGGAGTAGGATTCTTCAAATTAATCTCGTGATTAACGACTTCACAATTCCCCGCAACGACATCTTCAGAAAAGACATCCTGAAATTCATTCAAAAATCCAGCAAAAACCTCCCTCTGTCCTGCGTCCAAATTTTCAGAATTTTTTTCAAATAGCCCCTTCAAGAAAGGAGAAACTTCTTCAGAAGAATTCGCTACCCGAGAGCAACTCAAAACCCTTTCGATTTCTGACTCCTTTTTTCCAAAAAACGAATCAAAAGTACCTTCTAAATTTATGACTTTTATGAAATCTTTCCCCAGCAGACACTGGTAATCAATTTCCGCCACGTACATTAAAATCTTCTCAGAAAAATTTCCTATTCGAACTTCTACCTCCATTTTAAATTCCACAGGGACTCTCTCCCCCGTGGGATAACAAAGAGAACAATTCTCGACTCGAATTTTCCCTCTAACCTCTCCGAGAAACTTCCTACTCAAAATGAAAACATCGGAACCCGTATCGATTTTAAAAGAACAATCCCTCCTATTTAATTTCCCCTGGTAACAAAAATTATCGTAATCACTCTTATTACTAATCGAACGAATTAAAACTTCCGGGGTTTTATCTGCGTGGGTCACTCTCCCCCCGCTAAGAGTAACTATTCCGCGTTTCCCTTTTCCGTGTTCGCGGGACATTCGGCTCGGAAATGCCCAACCTTCCCAAAAAGCCAGCATTCCTTTGCGGAAACGCGATTTCGAAAATTGCGCGGAAAATCTTTGTGGACGCTACCTTCCCTCTTTTCCTCGGACTTTTCGCCGCCCTCATTTTGAGACAAAGCTTTCTTTTCCCCTTTTTCGAAAGGTTTACCAAAAATTTCCCTCTTTCTCCCAAATCCCCCGAAACTTTCCCCTTGCATGGCCTTAACGGCCTTCGTTCTCTCTACCGCTAATTTCAAAGAGGTAATTCCCTCCAACTGAAGGGTCCTCTTCACGAAACCGTCCGTTATAGCAGAGATAAATTGCGAGCACGCAATCTTGTCCCGAACAGCGTAAGGGCACTCGGGATAAGCCAACCGGGCAAGTCTTTTCAACTCGGAGCCGAGAGACGCAAAGTCCTCCCCGAATTTCTGTCTCCGATTCGTGAAGAGGGAGTAATAATTTTGGGAGAGGTGCCCCTCCCCAAAACGCAATTCAAGCTTCGATTTTAGCTCGGCGTATTCGAGATTTTCTACGTTTTCGACAGAGTCCAGAATCGAACGCGCTTTTCTCCTCAAACAGGAAGCCAATGCGATGGTCCTTGACGCGTCGCTCCACTGATTTGCGCGAGCGATAATTTCGAACTGAGAGAAAAATTCCCGCAACGGGACCGATCCGTCATAAACGTCGGGCTTGAGCTTAAATCCGAGCTCCGCGCGCACGTCATTTACACCCACAAACGCGCCCCGCGCTCCCGTATTCTCTCGCGCGTCGCACACTCCCGAATTCGCGGCATAAGCCGTGGGGTCCGCGCGCACATCACTCGCCCCCGACAGCGCGAAACGCGTCCCCGTATCCCCGGACGCTCTATTATTGAAGGGACTTAGCTGTGTTTGTGCGGAGTTCATCCCTCGGAGAAGACGGAGCTCTTCCTCCTGCCGGCGGAACGTCTCGGCGTATTCTCTCTCTCTCTGCGCCTGTTCCTCGCGCATGTTGCGGATCTCGCGAATCACCGCCTGGAGGGTCACCACCTCCGTCGTCATCTCCGCGGCGTCCGACTGTGGAGTCGCTACCCGGAGTCGTTTCCTTGCGGCCATGAGGAAATTTCTGATCGTCTAATCGTAGCTCGTGTCGCTCGTCTAATCCTCGCTCGTTCGATCGATCCGTTCAAATCCCGGACGAGCCCCCAAAATGTTGCACTCCGGCGGCTTTCGCACGCTCTCTAGGCACTCCCGCACTCGGTCGCGCGTTCACTCGCGATCCGCGGAATAAGTGAACACAGGTTTAAGGAACGGAAGGATGGTTTATTGCGTATGTTACAATCACAGAACGAGAACCGAAACGTCCGCTCGAGTTTCAGTCCGAAGGAAATCATCTGACAGCCGGGCTGTATCAACAACGCATAGCAAAGCCCGTTGCTAAAGACGCTCAGCGGCGGAAAATACCGGGCGAAGCTGCGAACTCAACGCGAATGCAACAATATATTGTTATTATTTATTATTATTATTTATAATTTATTATTATTATTGTTATTGTCACGTTAATTTTGTGGCTATGTTGTGATTATTAAAGCCAAAGTGTTCGGTATTTTACAAATGTACTAAATCAATTACAATTATGTTTTATGTATGTCTTTTTATTTCAACGTATACTGTAAAAATTTTTGGCATGCGATTTCACGCTTCTGATATCATCAAATCAAACAAGGATAGAAGTAGCCAGTAGACAGAAACCTTAATATTTTTTAGAATCATACTTGTTGTAATAAATTATTATCCAGTTTTCTTTTCTTAGGGGTTTGTATCCTCTTTACCAATTGCCCTAAAAACATACGTCCTTCCAATTTTTTAATATCCTCAATACATGTTACTATTAAATATGGAGGATCAGCTGTAAAAATTAAAATAATAATAATACTTAAGAAAGACTTAAAGACAAACGTGGGATGTCCGATAATAAATGTAGCAATATCTGTTTTATGTAAATAGTCTTAGATTAAATAACAGAGTTTTCTACTTTTTTACAATCATTTTAGTAGTTAATAAGTCTATTATCAGACAATCTGATAATCAGACTTATTATACAATAATAATACCTGTATTTTGTACATTTCCAACAACTTTTATTTTATCTCCTTTTTTAATTTTTTTTTGTAAATATTTGTTTAAATTAAAATTTAAAATGTGTATTTCAATTTTATAATTTCCATCCGTGATAGCTCCACAACCAATTTTTTTATTAAGTTTATTATTATATTCTTCTTCTTCTCTAGCCTGTTTTCATCCACTCCTGGACATAGGTCTCTTCCATTTCCTTCCATGTCTTTCTCTCCTGTGCTGTCTGCATCCACCTCTTTCCTGCGTGGCGTTAGATGTCATCTTGCCATCTCGTTTGTGGTCGGCCAATGCTTTTTTTGGACTCTCTTAATCTCCATTGCATCAGGACCTTGGTCCATTTGGTGTTGCTTCTCGCAACATGTCCCCCCCATTGCCACTTTTGTCTACTTGCTCGTTCAACCACGTCGGCAACTCCTGTTCTTTTCCTTATCTCTTCGTTTCGGATTTTCAGCATTACTCGCTCCATTGCCCTCTGACAGATTCTTAGTCGGTTTGCGCTGTTCGCTGTGAGAGTGATTGTTTCGAGTCCATATGTCGCAACTGGTAAGTAGCCATACTATAGGAAATTCGAAACCGGGCGCACTTGACGGCGGGTCGGGGGCAGGAAGCGGAACGCGTGGGGGCCGCCGTAAGCGGTGGGCGAGGGGATGGCGTCGGCAGACGGGGGCCGCCCCGCCGCTGCTTTTCTAACCCGAGATAGTGGGGGGCAGCGAGGGGCGCCACCACTCTCGCGCGGCGCGGCGCGAGGGGGCGGGCCACTCCGAATTTCCCCTCTAGGTCAATTGCGGTTATCTCTCAAAGCTATTTCCAGAGTTATCTGCTGCCCTATTGACATTCGTCGTGCGATAAGCGCGAGCCAAAGCGAATTCTCGTGCAATTTTATATCCCGCTAAACATCGTCGTCGTCGGAGATCGTCTCTCCGTTTCTTCACGTCGCCGATACGCGCGAGACGCGTGATCGCGGTTATTTGTCAAAGTTATTCCAGGAAACGCTGCGTGGTTATTTGCTGGCCTATTGATCCCGTACATCCGTCGTTGAAATCGTTATCGGGGTTCGCCCGGTTCTCGGGGCGCTATATAAGCGCGAGAGAACGCTAATCCTCGCGCAATTAGATTGTCAGTTTGAAGTGTGTGACGATTAAGTATAAAAAAAATTGTCGGAGGAGGATCGCGATTTCATCGAATTCGCCACGGGCCTCGACTTGTCGGACGCGTATCGCGAGTGGGAACGACGGTGCGAAGAGCGTCTCGCGTGTCTGTGAGAGAGATGCCGAGAAAAAACCCGCCCAACGTACACCGGAACGTTGAACTCTCTTATCGTTCGAGTAGCGCGATTGGAAGGAGCGAGAAACGCTCTGCGTCAACGTTTCGCGCAGGTGGGCGCCGGTCACGGCGAACCGAGCAGAGGATTTTCGTGGACGGAGATAGAGACGGCTTTCGAAAGTCGCGTACTGACCGGTGCGGTTATAAACTCGAATCACGTCGATCCTCGATTATTTCTCGAGGACGCGAGGCGCACGGTGCTCGAACAAGTGCGCGTCAATCACGAGAGACACGCGTGCCTGAAGGTCAACACAGTTTTCAATGGCGAGTTCGTCGCGGGGGTTAAAACCGACGTGAAAAGCGTCGCCACGGGAAATCGTCAGCTCTTTCCTACGGCCGATTTGCGAGAATGGTACGACAGATACGTGATCGATGCCACTCTGGCGGGTCTGGATGAGTTTCAGGAACGCGACAGTGGCTGGGCATTGTCGCGTATATTGAACCTGATCGTGAACGTGAACAAGTGCAATCCCATGCACGCCGGATGTTGGTTTGAAATACCGCAATGGATAAAGGTAAAGAAAGCGGTGATCAACATGCATTCAGATGACAACGCGTGTTTCGCGTGGGCGGTAATCTCCGCTCTGTATCCCGCTCTGCGGCACGTGGATCGATGCGGGTCGTATTCCTATTACGCGACGGTGCTGAATTTGGGTTAGGCGACAGTTTCCCGAAAAGTGGTGGGGGTAATGTTGGTACGAACGAAAATCTCTATACGATTTAGTAGTTACTAATTTTAGTTTCTAAGAGTTAGTACCACTGTGTTAGTAGTAAAGCTGTCAGTTTAAGTAACCTCTTTGACATATATGCGCGCGTGTGTATTTAAATAGCATAAATCGTATTACTGCTGTACATCCAAATGTAAGTATAATATACATTGTAGTATTTTATTAAAATAGAATTAAATAAAGATGATAAATTAATAAAAATATAAGTAAAAAGACATTAAGTGAGAATATAAAGCGAATAAGGTGAAAAACGATTCTAGTCGACACAGAGCATCAGTGACATTACATGTATATTATAATTTTGCATTCAACAATGTAAATGCAATTAACATATGTTGTTGTATTACATTAAAATTACTGAATGCGAAATTATAACATAAGAGGTAATGACACTGATGCTCTGTGTCGACTGGGATGATATTTAAATATCATCATATGTATGTACGATTGTGTATGTGTATATATGTATGCAAGTGGATTAACAATAATTATATGTAATTAATCATTTTTATTTTTCAGTGTTTTGACCTGTCGCAGTAAATACCACTTATGGTTGTGGCATAGTTCTTCGCACTGGAATCAATTCGCTTGCGCACTAGAATCATTGTCATCAACAAATACATATCAGATAAGTAGCTAATATTCATAAAAGAAAAGATTAGGTATCTATGTGCTTTCTGTAATTGTAGGTGTTGAACCGATTCTTTTCTCTGATTTTTTTTTCAGTTTTTCAGCCATCCATATATATGCTTGCAGAATATCAATCGCTGGAGAACAATTCTGTACGGAGTAAGGTTGCCAAATTCTGAGGCTACTGTCGAGTGCGTCCTAATAAGCAGAAGTCACATTCTAACGTCAAATATCTATCAGTAGCAATGCGACGACAGATTGACGAGAGAGCAGGTTTGTAAAATCATTTTTATTATCATTTTTTCATAGAGGCTTTAGACAGATATAATCAAAGTTTATCACTATCTTGTCATGTCGTAGGCTACCGAATGATGTATGTTTCTTATCCTTCAACAAACAGGATTTATTGCCAATATTTGACTCAACAAATATGGTTATTTGGATTTCAGATCTGATATGGAAATATGAAGTTTCTCCAAAAATTGAGGATCGATTCTTGAAGGAGACAACTGTGTAGCAAGATGAAAAATAGAAATCATGTATTGCAAACAGAAGATCAAGAAGAAGTATGAATTATGAGAAATTAAATAATCGCAAGTCTGTATCTGTGAAAGGACAAGGAAAATTAAAATTAAAATGAATATAAAATAGAAACATGTTCAGAACATTATTTCTCTTCCCACTAATTCGGACAGCTCGTATAGTGTCAGTAGCAAATTTATCTCTGCTAAATTTTCAAACTTCTGCCAAATTTTTTTAATATGTTTCTCCTTCTCAAAGTTATTGCACTGCGATCTTGCCCAAAACGTGGGATGATTGAACATGCTATTTATGCTTTTTTGATGTTCCGTCAAGTTTGCTGTAAATAATATTTCATTATAAGAACAGTAAAAATATTTTGTGTAACACAGTGTTAACAACATACCTAAAAATGCGACGATTGTAGAATGCGTATTCAGGCTTTCCTTTAGCTCTCTATTATGTCGCTCTGATATGTTGTTTGTTCTATCGAACTGCTTATATACGCAGAACGACTCGGGTTTGAAACCCTTAATCCACTTAGATGTGATAACGTGCTGGATTTGACAAATGTCAAAAACGTGGAGAAATGTATTGAACGCTACAGAAAGAAGAAATGTTTTGGGCAGACTCCGAAAAATTTAAACCAGCTGAAAACTTGTTTAGAAAATCAAAATTGGAGTCAATTTTTACAAATTGACGAAACAAATTCATTTACAATAGAATTTGTTGTTAAAAACGACGACGTCCGAGCTGTCATTTTTATAGATACATGCTTGATAGAAAAGATAAAAGATAATAAAAATTTGACCATTTTTATTGATGGCACATTTGCGACCGTGCCTCAATTAAATAATAATAACTGTCAACTATGGACAATCGTCATTAGATACAATGACAGAGTAAGTAAAACAATTTAAACTGTATTCATTAAATAATTAGTTCATATAATTATAAGAGATACTCAATGTAAATATGTGACTAAATAAAATGTTTTTCAAATTTTAGACGTTTCCAATCGTTTACACAATAATGCAAGGTCGCACTACTGAAAACTATACAGATGTTTTCAGTAAAATTTGCAATATTGTGCAAATCCATCCAACAAAAGCGATATCTGATTTCGAAAAAGCGGAACGAAATGCGCTACAAATAGCCTTCCCTGGCATAAAAGTCATTGGCTGCTTTTTTCATTACAGCCAGGTAATAAGAATAACAACACACATGATAACAAATATGAAATGCACTTTATCTTATGTCGCTTCCTTATTACAGGCGTTGGTACATAATGCAAAAAAGCATAAAATATTAAAGGGCGAACAAAAAGAATTAGGATATGGTGCAGTGAGGTTGCTCATATCTTTAGCCTTGTTGCCTGAGGCTTTAATAGAGGAAGGCTTTAATATAATCTCCACGGTTATTTTTGCCAATTGTAAATATGTACAGTCATTTTTTAATTATTATTATGATACGTGGATTAAGGGTTTCAAACCCGAGTCGTTCTGCGTATATAAGCAGTTCGATAGAACAAACAACATATCAGAGCGACATAATAGAGAGCTGAAGGAAAGCCTGAATACGCATTCTACAATCGTCGCATTTTTAGGTATGTTGTTAACACTGTGTTACACAAAATATTTTTACTGTTCTTATAATGAAATATTATTTACAGCAAACTTGACGGAACATCAAAAAAGCATAAATAGCATGTTCAATCATCCCACGTTTTGGGCAAGATCGCAGTGCAATAACTTTGAGAAGGAGAAACATATTAAAAAAATTTGGCAGAAGTTTGAAAATTTAGCAGAGATAAATTTGCTACTGACACTATACGAGCTGTCCGAATTAGTGGGAAGAGAAATAAAGTTCTGAACATGTTTCTATTTTATATTCATTTTAATTTTAATTTTCCTTGTCCTTTCACAGATACAGACTTGCGATTATTTAATTTCTCATAATTCATACTTCTTCTTGATCTTCTGTTTGCAATACATGATTTCTATTTTTCATCTTGCTACACAGTTGTCTCCTTTAAGAATCGATCCTCAATTTTTGGAAAAACTTCATATTTCCATATCAGATCTGAAATCCAAATAACCATATTTGTTGAGTCAAATATTGGCAATAAATCCTGTTTGTTGAAGGATAAGAAACATACATCATTCGGTAGCCTACATGACAAGATAGTGATAAACTTTGATTATATCTGTCTAAAGCCTCTATGAAAAAATGATAATAAAAATGATTTTACAAACCTGCTCTCTCGTCAATCTGTCGTCGCATTGCTACTGATATATATTTGATGTTAGAATGTGACTTCTGCTTATTAGGACGCACTCGACAGTAGCCTCAGAATTTGGCAACCTTACTCCGTACAGAATTGTTCTCCAGCGATTGATATTCTGCAAGCATATATATGGATGGCTGAAAAACTGAAAAAAAAATCAGAGAAAAGAATCGGTTCAACACCTACAATTACAGAAAGCACATAGATACCTAATCTTTTCTTTTATGAATATTAGCTACTTATCTGATATGTATTTGTTGATGACAATGATTCTAGTGCGCAAGCGAATTGATTCCAGTGCGAAGAACTATGCCACAACCATAAGTGGTATTTACTGCGACAGGTCAAAACACTGAAAAATAAAAATGATTAATTACATATAATTATTGTTAATCCACTTGCATACATATATACACATACACAATCGTACATACATATGATGATATTTAAATATCATCCCAGTCGACACAGAGCATCAGTGTCATTACCTCTTATGTTATAATTTCGCATTCAGTAATTTTAATGTAATACAACAACATATGTTAATTGCATTTACATTGTTGAATGCAAAATTATAATATACATGTAATGTCACTGATGCTCTATGTCGACTAGAATCGTTTTTCACCTTATTCGCTTTATATTCTCACTTAATATCTTTTTACTTATATTTTTATTAATTTATCATCTTTATTTAATTCTATTTTAATAAAATACTACAATGTATATTATACTTACATTTGGATGTACAGCAGTAATACGATTTATGCTATTTAAATACACACGCGCGCATATATGTCAAAGAGGTTACTTAAACTGACAGCTTTACTACTAACACAGTGGTACTAACTCTTAGAAACTAAAATTAGTAATTACTAAATCGTATAGAGATTTTCGTTCGTACCAACATTACCCCCACCACTTTTCGGGAAACTGTCGCCTAGCCCTGAATTTGGAAGGGATCGAGTTTCCTATGACTCTGAGGCAAATTTCAAGGTTCGAACGACTCAACGACATGTCCGTCAACGTTTTCACCACTTGGCGGAAGAAACGAAAGGACGAGATCGTTCCTTTACAGCTGACCAACGATAAGAAGGACAATCATGTCAATCTGTTGTATCTGTCAGATTCGCGAAACAACTCGAACGGCGGTCATTTCGCGTGTATAAAAAATCTGTCACGATTGTTGGGGTCTCAGTTAAACAGGAGCAAGAACATGAAGTACATATGCGATCGGTAGGTATAAAAAAAAGAGTGCGATGTATGTGGAATGAAAAAAAAAATCGTACATATTTTTTTTTCAGATGCTTACACTACTTTCATTCGAGAGAGAAATTGTCCGCTCACAGCGTCGACTGCGGAAAGATGAACGACTGCGCCATCGTTCTTCCGAACGACGACGACAAATGGTTGTTTTTTCGCGATCACAGTAGGAAGGAGCGACTTCCCTTCGTGGTCTACGCCGATCTGAAATGCGTGTTGGAGAAAGAAAAGATAGACAACGATAACGTCAAGAGATACGCATATCAGCATCGCAGAGCGTTTAGCGTGGGATACTACCTGTGCAGCCCGTACGACGAGATTGGACCCGGGTACAGATTTCGTCGCGGCGAGGACTGCGTGTCGTGGTTCGTCAACGAGCTCAACGTTATCGCGCATCGCGCGAAGGAGATACTCATGACGAACGTGACCATGGCGGAGCTCACGTTGGACGAGACACGAAATTTTTGGAGCGCGACGAGCTGCCACATATGCGAGAGACCGTTCAAATCGGAGGACGGTCAACGCGTGCGCGATCACTGCCACTTGACCGGACGTTACAGAGGTCCCGCGCATTCGCGTTGCAACCTAAATTATAGAGACTCGTACGTTATTCCTGTATTCTTTCACAATCTGTCCAGTTACGATGCCCACTTTATTATCAAGGATATCGCTAACAGCTTCGAGGGTAGAATCGATTTATTACCGCTCACCAAAGAGTCGTACATATCGTTCAGAAGAATGTGAGTGAAGGCGTTAACTGGGGAAACTGCGCGAAATTGCGATTCGTGGATTCGTTCAAATTTCTCAGCACCAGTCTCGAGAAATTGGCGTCGTATCTCGATAAGAACAAACTGAAAATCATGCGTTCGGAATTTTCAGAACTGAGCGAAAGCGATTTCGACCTGCTCACGCGTAAAGGTGTATTTCCGTACGAGTACGTCGACGGCTTCGATAAGTTGCTGGTGACGGAATTACCGCCGCGCGAGGACTTTTACAGTTCGTTGACCGGCGAGACCGCGAGCGAGAGCGATTACGAGCACGCGCGGAACGTCTGGCGTTGTTTTCGCGTGAGAAATCTCGGCGAGTACAGCGATCTGTATCTCAAAACGGACGTGCTTCTCCTAGCGGATATCTTTGAAAATTTTCGCGACACCTGTATCGACACGGACTGGATCCCGCGCATTACTACACCCTACCGGGATACACGTGGGACGCGATGCTGAAGTACACGGGGGTGCGATTCGAATTGCTCACCGATATCGACATGGTAATGTTCGTGGAGCGCGGTATCCGCGGCGGTCTGAGTCAATGCTCCAACAGGTACGCGCGAGCCAACAACAAATACATGCGATCGCACGACTCTTCGCAACCGTCGACGTATCTCATGTACTTCGACGTGAACAATCTGTACGGTTGGGCGATGTGTGAACCGTTGCCGTACGCGGACTTTCAATGGATCGACGACGCGGAGAGTCTCGACGTAATGTTTGTGAAGTTGGACTCCGCTATCGGTTACATCTTGGAGGTCGACCTTGCGTACCCGCATGAACTCCACGACGCTCACGCTGACCTTCCGTTCTGCCCGACGCGCGATAAGCCTCCCGGAAAACGGTGCGATAAACTCCTCGCCACTGTGCGCGATAAGTCGCGCTACGTGTTGCATTACCGTAATCTACAGCAATGCGTGCGATACGGATTGTGCGTCACGAAGATTCACCGCGCGCTTCGATTCGCGCAATCTCCGTGGCTTCGGGAATACATAGAGCTTAATACGGGATTCAGAGCTCGCGCCAGCAACGATTTCGAGAAAGAAATGTACAAATTAACGAACAATGCGGTATTCGGCAAGACCATGGAAAACGTACGAGATCACGTAGACGTGCGTCTCGTGACGCGTTGGGATGGGAGATACGGCGCGGAGGCGATGATCGCGAAACCGAATTTTCACAGTCGAACCGTCTTCGCGGAGAATCTGATCGCCGTCGAGTTGCGCAGGCTCGAGGTAAGGTTGAACAAACCCATCTACGTCGGTATGTGCATTCTCGAGATATCCAAGACGCGCGTCTACGATTTTCATTACGATTACATGGTGCCGCTGCATCGCGAAAGGTGTAAGATAATGTACACGGACACCGACAGTCTCATATATTTTCTCGAGTGCGACGACGCGTACGAGGATATGAAACGCGACATCGCGAGATTCGACACGAGCGGCTATCCCGAAGACAACGCGTATCGCATGCCGCGCGTCAACAAGAAGATACCCGATTTGGACGAGAACGACGGCGCGGTGATGACGGAATTCGTTGGACTGAGGTCGAAAATGTACGCCTTAAGGGTCGAGGGAAAGAGCGACACGAAGAAAATAAAAGGCATCAAGAGAAACGTGGTCGCGAGAACGATAACGTTCGACGATTACGTGTGTTGTCTGAACGACGCGATAGGGCAGTTTAGGCGTCAGTCGTGTATTCGTTCGACTGCACACGAGGTGCACACCGTGTCCGAGTTGAAACTCGCTCTCAGCTCGTACGACGACAAGCGATACGTCGTTCCCGACTCGTACGACACTCTACCGTGGAGGCATTACAAGATACCGCCGTGAAGAGGACCTTTTTTTTCTTATTAAGATTATATTTTTTTAAACAATAAAGAGTATACAATAGATTTTATGGGTTAGATTTATAAGCGCGATCGTGAGAAGACAGGAATGTTTAAACTGTCTAGTCCTACAAACGATTTTTATATAGAAAAGATAGCACTCTACAGCCTTTTTTTTTCCTCTGCGTAGGGAGCTACAGATATAAGAAGGAAAGAAATATCTCTATCACTATTAAGAAATACATATATTTTTAAGTTTACATTAAGGCAAAACAAAAAAAAATACATTATCTTAACTACAACACGGCTGTTTCATTTCTATAATACAATAAAAAAAGCGTTACAGAATGTCGAGACGCGCACGACGTTCCACCCATCAATCGTGTAACTTGCACACGTTCTCCATGGCGCAGTTCTTCGCGTGGCGTCCGCAGAGGAAAGATCGGATCGCACTGAGGGTCTCCAGTCGACCGATGTACTCGTATTCGACGTCCATCGACTCGATCTTAACGTCGAATTCACCGACGGCGTCGCCGAGAATCTCCTCCAACCATCCTTTCTTTTCAGCGCCTTTCACGTAAACGAGTTTGAGCGTCTCGCAGTTCAGCCCATCGCACACGGCGCTTCGGATGATCGTTCTCGCCCGAACGCAATTCACGTCTCCATCGTTCCATTTGAAACTATGATGATTCGCCGTCAACCAGCATGCCCGCAATTTTTCCGCTCTCGATAGAAGATCCCACGACAATGGCGCGCGAAACACGTGGTGAATCAGTTCCTTTCCGTCTCTGAGCACGGCCACTTCTTTAACTGTGAACTTTTCGCGGATAACGAATCCCTGCAGATCCACAGATATAGGTACGTCGCGGTCGGCGGACATCGTCTCTCTGTACGGTCAGTCGCTACCCCCATTCTGTTTGAACCTGTAGCTTATCGCGATTTCGTCAGACGAATAGATACGTTCTTCTTCTTCTTCTTCTGTTTTCCTTTACACGATCTTGCGGACTATGTTAGTTAGCGGATTGTACTCGATCACGCGATCGTGGATGATGAGACAGTAGGCCGTAGTATTGGAATCTATATTACGTTTGCAATCGAACTCTATGCGAACGTCTACGGTGGCGCTTTTGACGGATTTGTTCTGACGAGAACAGTCGATGACCACGAACGGGCCCCATTTGTCGAATTCTTCCATCGTTAGGAGCGCGTTCTCTCGCTCGCATCCGTAATACGACTTTCGAAATTTCGCGTACATCTCGTACAGTATGGCCGTTCTACGCTTCTCAAAATCCAAGTTCATATCGTCGTAGGGATAAAAATCTGAATTAAGGTACAGTTTCACATTGGTGAGATTACCGTTGTCGAACTCGGAGGCGTGTTTCAATAAGTTGTTGGACTTCCCGGTTTGTAGCGCGAAAATGACGTATCGCGGTTTCTCAAGCTGCGTCGCTGCTTTCACAGCCCACGAATGCCTGTTCGTGGTTTGGAGCAAAGGGTACTCGTACAGATCCCACGAGCGGAAGCCCATACTTAGGTATCGCCCGCTATCCAACGTTCGTAAAAGGGACAATTTATTGACGTCGTTCAGCACCACGTGCGGCATTCGCCATTGCACTTTCAACAGAGTAATCGTAGGATTCTTGTGACGTTCCGGTTTCGTGACGATGCAATTGTAACGATGCACCCCGTGCGCTAAGCATCGTTCCCGGCAAACGACCGCCGGATGCCGCCCGACCGACGACCAGTCGGGCGAAGACCAGGGCGCGGTGCGCCCACATTTTAAACGCCTTTCAAAACGCACCGTGTGCGCGGGCCAAGCGCGGCACCGGTGCCTCCCGACGAGCGACGACGGGAGCCGAGCCGCCCCGAGGACGAGCGCGGCGCCGCGCCTCCCCACCACAGCGCGACGATCGGCGCTCCTAGCAAACCCGCCGCGCCGGGCGGGTATATAAACCGCCGTTCCGGCGAGAAAAGGACACTTCGTCTAGAGATCCGCTTCCAAGACGAAACCTATTCCCGACTCCTAGGGAACACGCCAACGAGGTCCGGTGCTCCGAGCCTCGACTGAGAGCTCTCAGGTGTTCCCGCACTCCCTCAGAACTCACCCCGAAGGCACGGTTACGCGGGGTCGAGCGCGCTCGGCCTCGCAACGAGGGCTCTCGCTGCCGCCGCCCCGGGGCTCCGGAAATCTTCCTACGCTACGCGTTTCCCGCCCGCATATCATCGCGATACCGCGACATCCGCAAGCCTCCAGGCATTATACCGCGTCCGCCTACATGTAATACGTCTAGGTAATATACCGAGCCCGCGTAATACGTTTATGTAACGATACCGCGTTCGTTGTTAAATACCGCGCCGTCATCAAGTGCAAGGGCACTACCTGTAAATATACCGCGTCCGCCTATATGTAATACGTCTATGTAACATACCGAGCCCGTAAACGATACCGCGGCCGCCTATGCACTACGTAATGTAACATACCGAGCCCGTCGAGTAACGATACCGCGTTCGTCATCAAGTGCATCCGCACTACCTCGTCGTTGTATATACCGCGTTCTGTCCGTCCCTGCGCACATACCGCGCTAACATCCCGCTTCGGGTATACCGAGTCCGCCAAATAGCGTGCTACCACGTCCGTTATCGAGTGCATCTGCACTGCCCCTTTTGTTGTATATATCGCGTCATTTCGTGTATATAATTAAACTGTGAATAAACTACTGCATGTCTCACTAATTTGATTATTGTCTCTGGGCCTGTCATCGGACTCCTGATCCCGCACACCAGTCCGCGTTCGATAAAGTCAGGCCGTTACACAATTAGCGTCGATTCGGGAACGTATCAGAATGAGTTCGTGTCGCGCGTTTATCACCACGTGTTTGTAATCCTCGCAAAAACCTAGCAGAACGTTAAGGGGTACGCAGAAATTGAAATCGCCGATTTTAGTTCTCGAACGAGGTCCCACGTATTCATTGATCACAATCCATCCAGCGTTTTGCAGCTTCCTGCTTCTCTCGGTGGTCAGCGACACGAAATTCTTGATCGAACTGGTTATTCCGACGTTTCTGTTCTTGTCGATCTCCACGCCGTTGAGTTCGTATCAAATCTCGTCGAACATGAACGCCACGCAATTGTTGTCCATCGTCGTATCCGAATCCTTTTCCGGAACGCCGTCGAAGAGTACTCCCTCGATGTACAAAAAACTTTTCCAGGTAGAGTGTACAGATCCTGCTGTTGTATCGGAATTCGTATTTCGTCGCTGTGCCCGAACGTGGTTATTGGCATATGGATTGTAAGTGTGTGTCTCGATCTTGACGATGCGATCGTCGAAGATCGGCTCACCTCCGATACTCAGGATGTCGGTCATGATCGTTCCTCACGACGAATCCCAGAGATCGTAGAAAAGCGACGTTCGCAGCGTTCAGTCCGTTTTTCTTCTTTTTCTTCTCTCTTACAATCGGTCTGCGCGTTCCTTTCGTCAGAGCGTCGAACGATAACTTTCGCGGTGCAATGACGGATGCGGCTCTTGCGAACGAGTTGTTCAAAACGAGCATCTTTCGCGCACGCACATATATCCGCCCCCGATTTTGTATTTTTATTTTATTTTCTGCGACGCACGTGTAGTCGAGCCGTTATCTCCTTCCCGCGGAAGTCGATCAATCGTCCGATCTGATCCACGACGCGTAACGTTATATCGGTGACACTCCGCGCGATGACCGGAAGGTAAATGAACTGCGTCGGAGTCTCCAACAGCTTATATCCCGGTGGAACGTTCGGCGCGAATTCGTGTATTTGTGTGCCGGCTTGCCGTTGCTGTAGGCTCCCGCGGTGACGTTGCATTCCACGCGAATGATATTTACGCGCATAATATTCACCGGTTTGTCGGACGCGTGCCATTTATTCGGCTCGAGTACGCGACGTGTCGAGAAACCTAACAAAGAGCCAACGTTGTTCGATTTGGTGATAGGCTATAGGCACACTTGATCTCGCTTCTCATAGTGTTCTCGTTAACGCGTAAAATTATCGAGCGTTCGCTTTTCTCCCGGTGGTCATCGTTATCGTCCACGTATATGTAATCGTCTTTCTTCTTCGTACTTTTCTTGCGGAGGATAGCTGTTCTCAGGTATCTATCTATAGCGTCCAGTTCGTACGATCCTTCGGGAATAGCGATCACGTCGTTGTTGTCAAAGTAAAATCTATTGTTCGTGAAGTCAATGTTCGGTATCGTGTTGTACGTCTCGAAATTCATGAGGCCTATCTCGTATTCGCCGCCGCTCAGATCCAGAGCGGGAAAGTAGCTGGCTGAGAGGACGCTGCTTCTTCCGGATAGCGAGAGAGTCAGCGACATAGCGAGATTGTTTCTCCCTCTCTCATCGTCAGAGACGTTTCCAGTCGACGTCTCGGAGGAACCGCAGACACAATTGACCGCAGATGCTGCTCTGATCGAACGTCTGATACGAACGACGGTTGTACACGATATTCACGTCACTCCCGAGATATCGTTCGAGTTCCCTCGGGGGTCGAAGATTTCCAAAACTGTCAAAGTAGATCGCGTTGTTGCCCCTCTTCGCATAGGCGACCCAGTGCGTACCCGGGCCCTCCTCGTCGTCGAGATTCACGATTCCGCTCTCGTCGCGACGCACTTTCGTCGGCAACGCGTCGCGCATAAACACGCCCCCTAAAGAAAGGTATGCGCAAAAGGCGCGCGGACCGATTCAATTGCTCGTACGTCGTGACGCCGAACGTCGGCAAATCGAGCGTCATCAGTGTCTTTTTCAGCGATTGTTTTTTTTTTACCCGTTCTCGTTCGTCTTCTGCTCGTCACGCCACTACCGCGTTTGTACGGCGCAAAATACAATCCGCGACCCTCCAACGCGCGATTGTGACGTTGCAGTTCCTCGAGCTGACGTTGAGCGGCCTTGTTATCGTTCACCGCCTTGGCCACGCCAGCCGCTCCACCGATCAGGGATCCGAGCGCTCCCAATATCGGTAGAAAGGGTAGGAGACCCCCGCGTTTCGCCAACGGGAGAATTTTCTTCCTCGTTACCACTCCCCTCTTCCTCTTTCTCATGCCCATGCCCAATTTCGTTTTTGTTTTCATAGCAGCCCATACGGCGGTCGCGGCGGCTCTCTCGCCAATGGTTGTGTCGCTCGCCGTGATACGCTCGCGCGCCTTTTCGGCTAGCGCTCGATCGGTGACGTGTCGATCTGCGAGATCACCGCTTCGCGAGTAAGCAATATCGTGCTCGCGACACGCCTCGTCCAACGGATTGATACCTCGATCACCGCGCGCTAGTCGCTTGGCGAGACGAGTACCCGGCCCGCAGAATTGATAGCCGGGTATGTGTAATTCGACGGGTAGCGCGTTTATCGCTCTGTTGAAAAGGCCGCTGCCAGCGCTTCGCGCCGCTGCGCGCGACATGCACCGCAATCCCTTATGAGTGATGGTGGACCGTCTATGTGCGTTCTCTGCCACGGACGATTGTAATGTTCCAAACACGGACGACAGTCCCGTACGTCGGGATCCGTCCTCAGATGAACGGGCAATTTGTCCCACAGTCGATCGACGTACTCGGAAAAGTTGCGCAGCAGAAAAATCTTTGGCACGAATTTCAGTTGCTCGGCGGACAGACCGAGAATATCGCGTTTATCCGCCAGGACGAGAAACATCGGTAACTGAGGGCGTATACCGATCGAACGTACGTATAAATAGGGCAAGTGTGCGCGCACGCGCGTAACAATGCGATTCGTGAGACAACCGTCGGCGATAGGAGTGTCGAATCTCGATTACAAGACGCGACTGACGTCGGGTTTAACGTCGAGAGAAATGCGTCGACACGGCCCTCTCTTACCGATCGCGATACGTTGCGTCATCTGCGGCCCTTCCAATTGCGGTAAGACGAACGTGTTGATAAGCTTACTGGAAAGTCCGCACGGTCTGCGTTTCGAAAACGTATACGTGTACTCGAAATCTCTCCATCAGACGAGATCGGTTATCGCGCGTTCTCCAATAATCGCGACGTCGTGCCGCCGAGCGAGGCGCTCCCCGGTTCGATATTCGTGTTCGACGACGTGGCCTGTGACAAACAGGACGCAATCAGGGAGTACTTCGCCATGGGTCGACATTCGAATATCGATTGTTTTTACCTCTGTCAAACGTACGCTAAAGTACCGAAGCATCTGATACGCGACAACGCGAATTTGTTGATCCTGTTTAGACAAGACGGAACTAATCTAAAACACGTGTACGACGATCACGTGAGCCCCGATATGTCGTATGAAGATTTCTGCGCGTTGTGTCGCGAGTGTTGGCAGCGCAGGTACGGATTCGTGGTGATAGACAAGGACAGCGCGCTACAAAACGGCGGATACAGACGCGGATTCAACGACTTTGCCGTACTGTAGAGCGATCAGTAGCTGTCGAACGTTCCGAGAGCGATGAGCGACGCGAAAGACACCGTTGACCGAGAGAAGACCGCGCGGCAGATCGCTAAAACGCGCGCGTCGATACGCAGAAAATACAGAGCATTGAAAACCGGCCGTATGGAGAACGAGATGGCTCTCGAGAGACAATTCAAACCGATCGTCGACCCGTTGAAACAAATCGTCGAACACGTCGAAAGAGGTGAATCCAAGAACGACAATGCGGCAGCGGCGGCGACGACAAAAGGTTTCGTTATTAAAAAGAAACGCGAGCTAAGAAGAAAAAAAAACAAACGAGCGCCGAGTCAGAGATGCTCCCGATCCACTCCACGCCTCTGAAACCGCGAAAATTATTGCTGCACGAGCGGATGGAGGAGGAGCTGGAGATTTTCGCGTCGCCGTTGCCCTCCCCTGAAACACCCGTAAGGGACGTTCTACAAACGCCGCAGAGTCACGAGGAACTGCACAGTCAATTGAGTCCGTTGGGACAAAGATACGTGGGCGCTCTTCTAAACGGGGACCCACAAAATGAATTCGATATCGTTTACGGTGTGTACGTCGGAAATGACGGCACGATGCTCGGTGACAAACGGTTCAAGGTGAACGTGGACGATTCCGTGATCGTGGACGGAGTGAGATACACGGGCACGCCCGGCTTGTACGAATTAATCTTCAAGAGATATCCCGATGGTGCAATTTACACCGAGGATGACATGCAAAAGTACAGAAATATACTGTTAGCGACAAACGCTTACAGACGCGATTATAATGCTCTTAACCTCATCATGGGCAACAGGGGACAAAAATACACGAAAATCATCGCTCCGTTGGTATCGCGCGGTAGAATCGGCAGTAATAGAAAGGGCGCTGGCGTGACCAGATTACCGTCGATCATGAAATTGAACGACAATACAATGGATTACATTTATTGGGACGATCCTAACGAATTGGTGGATCGTCTGCGATTACTCGAGGCCTCTCCTCAAGCGGGCAACGACGCGCACGGTAACGAGATTCAGTCGATAATCGAGGAGCTTCGCGAGATCGGATTGATTATAAATTGAGCTGTCGCGTCGATCGCGACGGCAGTACGTTTCTCGACGAGAGATCGGCGCAATGTCGGTGAACAAATTCGGAATGTCTCTGAGGAAACGCGGCGACGGCGGCGGATTCGCGTGGGAAAGATCGCGATTCTCTATCGACTCCCTGCGGAACTACGTACGAGACAGCGCGCTTTGCTTGAACGAGGATTCCTACGAGGGAGCGCAAGCTACGACGTCTAGCCGCGCCGGAGATTGACAGCGACGCGACGAACAAGAGTTACGTCGAATGCGCGCTTCAAAAATCGGGAAAGAAGATCGATAAATCGTTGTCGTCGGTGAAAAGTGAGGTGGATAGGATAAACGGCGACGTGAACGGACTCAGAACCACGTTGAGCGAATTCAAGGAGACTGAAAACAACGTCATGAGTGGACTCAGAATCACGATGAACGAGTTTCTGGCCAAGTTCGAGAAGATTGAAAACCAGATACAGAACTTGGAAAACTCTAAATCCACGCAGACGAGGCAGATACTCGGCGCGCAGATCGCGATAAACAATTTTCTAGCCAAATTCCGCGAGATTGAAACAGCGATGGTGACAAAGGAAGCGTTCGAGAGAGAGATAGCGAACATTCGCGGTAACAGGGGGAAAGGTCAATAAGAAGGTGATGAGCCGTCTTTTTTTCGCGCAGTCGAGCGAGGAATACACGCGCGCAACGATAAGTGCCGAGAAGCGGAGACTCGTGGAGGAGCTGCACGCACCGGCGCGGAGAAACTTCCCGCGACGTCGCGTCGTGGTGCGCGGTTACGACGATCTGTGGCAGGCCGACATGGTCGAGATGCGTCCCTACGCGCGACACAACAAGGGTTACTATTACATACTAACGGTTATCGATGTGTTGAGCAAGTACGCGTGGGCGTTACCGCTCAAGAGCAAAAGCGGAAGCGAAGTAGCCGCGGCCCTGTCGAGGATATTTCGCGAGGACGCGCGATATCCGAGGAATCTGCAAACGGACAAGGGAAAGGAGTTCTACAACGCTAACGTGCGAGAGATTATGAAAAAACGCGATATAAATCACTACTCGACGTACTCGGTGATGAAGGCGTCGGTGGTGGAGAGATTCAATCGCACGCTGAAGAACGACATGTGGAAACTCTTCACGCTCAACGGATCGTACGCGTGGGTCGAGGCGCTGCCGCGTCTGCTGACGAATTACAACCACCGCAGGCATAGAACGATCGGGATGCGACCGGTGGACGTGACACCCGCCGTCGCCAAGAGACTCTTGTCCACGATGTACAGTCGCGCAAAGATCGCCGCTCCGAGTAGATTCAGGGTGAACGATCCGGTGCGGGTGAGCAAATTCAAGACGCTGTTCGAAAATGGCTACATCCCCAACTGGACTACCGAGATCTTCCGTGTCGCTAAAGTACAACGTACCAATCCTGTGACGTATCTGTTGAAAGACTACCGCGGGGAATCGATAGCCGGAGGATTTTACGAGCATGAGTTGCTGCGAGTTTCCGACCCCGACGTTTATCTCGTGGAGAAAGTGTTGCGCAGGCGAGGCGACGACGTATACGTGAAGTGGTTAGGAATGAACAGTTCGCATAACTCATGGATAAATAAAACGGCGGTGTTATAGTTTCTATACATATTTGTGGTGTATTCACGGTGCTCCTACATTGTTAGCTTGGCCTTGTAATCATGTGATTCGGGAATGATTTCCCCAAATGCCGCGATATTGCCAGAGTGAGAACACGAGGGCAGAGTCAGTCGACGGCCGACGCTCCCGTGTAACGTGCGGGCACGGTACGCATTGTAAGCAGAGCTGGATTACTTAATAATAAATCATCATATAGTTTATCATATAGTTTTGTTATACGACCCCGACCACCTCGCAGGACATAACAATTTTGGACATATTGTTTTTTTGTTCGCCTTAATGTAAACTTATGTGTATTTCAAAAACAAAATATATGTTTTATTATTCTCTAACCTTTGCTGTCATACTTCTTCCTTTATCCGTATGTGATTCTATTGGAGAGGAGGAGAAAAAAAATAATCGAACGAGGTTCCATAGGGGGGGTTTTTTCTCTCTTTATTTTTTTTAATAATAATAATAATATGTGATTACAATAATTTTTCAGTATTCCCGAAGCACAGAGCGACTAACTCGCAGTCAACGATGTCATTGCGATCGAAGAATTCGCTCTCGCGTATCGCTCTTGGGACGTTCGCGGGATCCGTCACGGTGGCCGCAATAGCAACGAAGCGCGTCAGCTTCGCGTCGATCGTGTTGATAATCGCGCGCAACGAATTCACGAGGCTGTTGACGCAAAGTTCTAGGTCGAACATGAGGAGCACGGTGTTCGTCGACACGATCATACGAGTCGTGGACGTTTCCAGGCGTCGACAGAGTGTTAATCTTGCTAAATCCTAAATTTCAGTTTTCCGTTTTCGAAGCACATCGGTGGTGGAGCGCGCTCGTTCTTTCCGCGCTGTAGATGGGACAACACCGCGCGTTTACGATCGATAAATTCCTTCCACGTTTCAGGCGAGAGTGAGATCTCCTTGCCGTGACAATCTCCTATGACGATGTATATGTAACACGGGAGTACGGCTGTGATACCGACGTCTATGAATTTGTACCCCGTCTTAGTTAATAGGTATCTTCTTTCCAGAATTCTCACCGGATGACGTTCGGCGTCACGTTTCGATGTACTGACGTCGTCGTTGCTGTAACTGAAAATAATAAAAAAAAATTATTGTTATATCGTAGGCGAGCGATACGGGATCGTCGCGAACTCACCACATGTTTTTCCAGCAGTCAACGTTGCCCCGATTCGAAAACGGAATCTCTAATTCCGTCGATTGCTCTTCTTCTTCTTTTCGCGTTATCGACGCCGTTCTCGAGATCGTCGTCGGATTGGCGCTGTTCGAAATACGGGGCGTGTAACGTCGAACACATTTCTCTCTCTCTCTTTCTCTCTCTCTTTTTTTCTCCGTTGTCGCGGTGCAGTTGGCGGATCACGCGAGAATGAGTCGTTCGAAGAAAGTTGAGGCGAAATATATTTTAAGAAATAAATTACGATTCCCCCTCCTTTCATTAACATTCTCAGGAGTGATATGTAAAGGAGGGGATACGTCGAATCGTTCTATTCTTCCTCTTCTCTATTCGACGTCTCCCTCGCGTCAATTCGAATGAATCGACTCAATAGATCTCGCAGTTGCATCATCAGTCCCTGTCTCGGGCAGGTAATACCAAAGACCCCAAGATCAAATTTGCCGGATGCCGTTACGGTTTTCGTAAATTCGTTGAATCTGTAGAATCGGTTTTTACTGATAAAGTACAGATTACCGTCGATGTATCGAAAGGCCGACGATACGCTGTGAGGAATTCCCGGAAATATCATGTCGATGTGGTAGTACTTAACGATATTCATCGAACAATCGTCTATCTCGCCCACAACATTATCGTCGTATATAACGAAGGTTCGTCCTTCGTTCGTGTTCAGCACGGCGTTGACCTTCCTGGCGGTATCGGGAATTCCGAGATCTGTATAAGATCTCGGCCAAGTTGAAACTAGCGTTAGACGCGGATAAGTGATCGTGTAACTCATATTGCCCGCGAACAGCATGATATTGCCCGAGGGCGTCTGATACGCGGCCGTCAGACGTGTGAAATTCTTAGGAAGAAATTTCATGTAGTCCGTCAATAGCAAGGATTTCTTGTACGTTTTCCCGTCTATATTGATTGACCACATGTATCGTTCGTGCGAGATGTACAATCGACCGTTCGTTATCAATACGGTATCCACGTTTCACAAGGTGCACAGATTCATCTCGACGTCTTTCGTAGTCGTCGTTGCTATTGTCGTCGTCGTTGTGGTAGTCGTCGGTGTCGTCGTCGTTATTACTTTTGGAACTTTAGCGTTTTCTTTAGCGCCGTACAGGTGTTGAATGAAAAGAACGTCCTCTAGAGTAAGTTGAACGGGGAATGTCTTCTCAGGCACGAAAGCGAACATCACCGAATCTTCGCGGAAGGTGTGCGGCAAGCCTAAAGCGTGACCGATCTCGTGCGTCAACGTCTGAAGTAAATTGTATGTCCCCGGGGGATTCTTAGTCAGCTGTATGTGCCACGTCTCCGCTTTGTCTACGTGCACCTCCGAGACGAAATTGGGGTCTCCGGTGGGAAAGAACGCGTGAGCGACATCTCCGTTAGGACCTCTGAACGCAGACGAACACGGTTCGTTTCGTCGGGAGTATAGCATAGCGTGACGCCCCTCACGAAACGATATCAAAATATCGTGATTCAGCGAATCGCGCTCGAACGTCAATGACGAATTCGCTGCCCACAGATCGAACGCGGCTCGGGTCGTTTTCAAGATTATGTCGTTGGCTAGATGAAAGTTCCATTTGAGATGTTTCCTCGGCCATTTGTCCGAAAGCGGAGCAAACGTGCGCTCCGAAATCCGCATCGCGGTTTACCCATTCGATTCAGCGTCTCTTCGTTTAATTCGCCGTCGCCTGGTAGTCGATAGAATTCTTGAAACAGTGAGACTCGATGTAACTCCTGCGTAGTGTTGTAGGACGATGAAAATCGCTGTGCACCGCTGTTATCTAGATACCCATATTTTTGCAGAAAACTGATCGCAATCTCATTTTCACTCAATTTACAATTTACCGCGACGACGATAATAATCGCGCACGTAATTACGCGCGCGAGCGACATTGTCGAGAGATAACGATACGTTTCCCACCTCGACCCCTTGACCCCTCGAGAAGCGATAAGCGTCACCGCCCGATCGAAGCGCGAGTGACCGACGTAACGAGCGATGCGTTCCTTTTTTTCAGCGATCGCGACGCGGGTGGGAGGTCTCGGTAAAGGTATTAATTTGTGAAAGGCTGAAAATGAGCGTCGACAAGGCGAACGTGACGATTTCGCTTTGACGTTAGCGCCAATGATGAAGTTGCATTTGTATAATATCCACCATCGTCCCAGTACAATGACACATAGACTTAAAAAAAAACATTATTAAGAAGTACATATTCGCAATATATTATATATATTTAAACGCAGCGTAATATCTTCAAGTAATAATATTTCATGATACATATATAAATACAAGATATTAATTCTGAAGATTCGGTATTTGATATCGCGACGCGGGTGAGAGGTCATTCGGAAATTGATATTGCTTACACGATTGGTGGGCGGAACGTCGCGCGCGTCTCGACATTCTGTAACGCTTTTTATTGTATTATAAAAATGAGACAGCCGTGTTGTATTAAGATAATGTATTTTTTTTCTACATATTACATTTTTTTTGTAGAGTAGTGGGCGGTTCCACTAGGGGCCTCTGACGGCTCGCGGTATGATGTACCTCTGTAATAAAAAAAAAAGTTGAATAAACGTGTATCTTGATAAAAGAATATAATAAGTCTTCTTTCAAAAACATTATTAAGACGTACATATTCGCAATATATTTAAACGCTGCTCCGGCCGCTTTCATGTATGACGTTCCTCGTTTCCTTCGTAACCCCGGGAATCTTCCTCAAATCGTCCGCCGCTTAATCCAATAACTGACGCACTAATAGTCGCTTGCGATCCGTACGCGACAAAGTGGTCAGGATCTGAGATCGCAATTTCGCGTATTTCCACCAATCACGTCTCTCCTTGTTCGCGATATCCTTGATGTCGTAGACGTCCAGACGGATCAACTGTGATCTGATCTCCCCGGGCGACTTCACGGTAAGCATCCGTCGATCTTTCATCTTCGATATATGCTGCGGAATACGATCGAGATCGCGACCAGACTCTGTCAGGTCAAACAACGCGTCGAGCCCGCCGCCGCCGCTGCATCCTGCCTCCTCCTCTTCCTCGTCTCGCTTCTCCACGCTGTACGAATGATCCGTCGAAACCGCGGCGGGGATATCCCTTCCCGCACCGACGGGTAAACTTGTGACGTATCTGTTGTGATAATTGATCCATTCGTAAAAGGTATCTTGTGTCATTAGATCACTCACTAATGATGAATACAACTTCGACGGAAGTCGATCACGAATGAAATTATACATTTCATTCACGGAACAGGTAGGACTCTTAGGACCTTCCTTCAGCCACAATTTATGGAGCTCTGGCAGCACGCTCTTTATGTTGCTGCCCTCGCGCATACGACGTACGTCGCAATCGGTTCGCTTCTGATTCATAGTCGTCAGGTACTTCGAGACGCTTGCGAGCAACAGTCTCAAATTCTGCGACGCCGAACATTCAGGATTCCAAATTTCGCGCAGCAGATCGAGCAAAGCGAAACTGACCGACTCGACATCCGTCGAGGTGCGTTCGACTTCTACGACCTGATCCTCGAACGGCTCGTCCAACAACGACATTAGAGCCTCCTTATCTTTCATTTGACTCTCCATGGCACTATTTCTCTCCATACAGATGTACCGCGCGAACTACGAGCATCAACGTTCTCGCACCTTCACAAACTTCAAACTGACGTTTGCGCGAAGATTCGCGTTGTCTCGCCCTTATCGCTCGGCGAATGTCAATAGGTCAGAATTCGCGTTCTTCCCGCGCTTATATAGCGCCCGATAACGATTCGACGGCGGATGTACGGGGTCAATAGGGCAGCAGATAACTCTGGAAATAGCTTTGAGAGATAACCGCGATCACGCAAACGGAGACGATCTCCGACGATGACGACGAAATGTCGCGTACGTTGTTGAAATTGTTTCTGTCCGTACGATTATTGCAATGTAGATTTCAGTAATTATTATTAAAAATAGAACCTTCGCAAACTTCAAACTGACAATATAATTGCGCGAGAAAATTCGCGTTGCCTCGCGCTTATCGCTCGACGGATGTCAATAGGGCAGCAGATAACTCTGGAAATAGCTTTGAGAGATAACCGCGATCACGCAAACGGAGACGATCTCCGACGACGACGACGAAATGTCGCGTACGTTGAAATTGTTTCTGTCCGTACGATTATTGCAATGTAGATTTCAGTAATTATTAAAATAGAAATAAACACGATGCGATCTAATATCTTGCATTTATATATGTATCCATGAAATATTAATATTACTTGCGAATATGTACTTCTTAATAATGTTTTGAAGATCTCAAATAACGTTGTCTGACAAAGGGTTAATAAATATTAAAATAGAAATAAACACGATGCGTGCGCGGTTGAAAATATCGATGACGCGGAAGCGTCCGCAGTCCGCATTGCAAGTCGAGGCGCGAAAGATCTCCGACGACGACGACGACGACGATCGATTGCCGTGGGCCTTCGATCGATTACTGATGCACCGCCGTCGCGACGGGGGATCCATCCGCGGAGAGGCGCCTCGGTCGCGCGAGAGAAAATTCGGAGTGGCCCGCTCCCTCGCGCCGCGCCGCGCGAGAGTGGTGGCGCCCCTCGCTGCCCCCCACTATCTCGGGTTAGAAAAGCAGCGGCGGGGCGGCCCCCGTCTGCCGACGCCATCCCCTCGCCCACCGCTTACGGCGGCCCCCACGCGTTCCGCTTCCTGTCCCCGACCCGCCGTCAAGTGCGCCCGGTTTCGAATCCCCTATAGTATGGCTACTTACCAGTTGCGACATATGGACTCGAAACAATCACTCTCACAGCGAACAGCGCAAACCGACTAAGAATCTGTCAGAGGGCAATGGAGCGAGTAATGCTGAAAATCAGCCTGAGGGATAAAATCCGAAACGAAGAGATAAGGAAAAGAACAGGAGTTGCCGACGTGGTTGAACGAGCAAGTAGACAAAAGTGGCAATGGGCGGGACATGTTGCGAGAAGCAACACCAAATGGATTAAGGTCCTGATGCAATGGAGATTAAGAGAGTCCAAAAAAAGCATTGGCCGACCACAAACGAGATGGCGAGATGACATCCAACGCCACGCAGGAAAGAGGTGGATGCAGACAGCACAGGAGAGAAAGACATGAAAGGGAATGGAAGAGGCCTACCCTTATAAAAATGTGCCCTTGAGTGCTCAATGGCGGTCAGTGGGAATGTATGGTTGCCCTACAGTTGCAATGCGAATTATATGGAAAAGTTAATGGAAAATATTGAGTGGCAATAAGATGAATGGAAACGCAATGGCAAGATTCGAATGACAACTTTTTCCATACAGGCGTAATGGAAACTGCTAATGGCTTACGAAGGTTAAAACTTGTGTATGGAACTTGCAATGCGAATTATATGGAAAAGTTAATGGAAAATATTGAGTGGCAATAAGATGAATGGAAACACAATGGCAAGATTCGAATGACAACCTTTTCCATACAGGCGTAATGGAAACTGCCAATGACTCATGAAGGATAAAATTTGTATGGAATTTTTCTACCTTCAGCTAATTTGTTTGGTGTGAATTGTAATGGAAATTTGTCAATGGTAAATGTGGCGGTTCGCGCCACCAGTGGTACATGCATCATCATCACGCCCGCGCGGTAACTGTATTACCGGCAGTTCGCATCGACGGCGCTAGGCGTCGCATCGTTCATGCATTCTCTCAAATTCAAGGTTCGGGACGGACTGGTATATGTATGAGACCCCCTACGGGACACCGAGGCAGATATTTTCAGGCGCTAGTCGCCTAAGGCAAGAGCTCCTATTAGATTGTCTGTTGAACCAAAGGCAATGGGAAATGAAGGCATTTATATTAAAGACAAAATAGTACCATTTATTAAAATGCCATTGAATTCTTATTGTTTCAGACGCAATGGAAATAAAGGCATTTTTGCCAAAGATAAAAATTTCCACACAAAATTCCATTGGTATTGCCAGTGTTAATACCAATGGCAATGCTAATGGCAATACCAATGGCAATACCAACGGCAAAACCAGTGGCAATACCAATAGCAATACCAATGGGATTTTGTGTGGAACTTTTTATCTTTGGCAAAAATGCCTTCATTTCCATTGCGTCTGGAACAATGGGAATTCAATGGCATTTTTTAATGGCAATGAAGGGCACATTTTTATAAGGGTATGTCCAGGAGTGGATGAAAACAGGCTAGAGAAGAAGAAGAATATAATAATAAACTTAATAAAAAAATTGATTGTGGAGCTATCACGGATGGAAATTATAAAATTGAAATACACATTTTAAATTTTAATTTAAACAAATATTTACAAAAAAAAATTTAAAAAAGGAGATAAAATAAAAGTTGTTAAAAATGTACAAAATACAGGTATTATTATTGTATAATAAGTCTGATTATCAGATTGTCTGATAATAAACTTATTAACTACTAAAATGATTGTAAAAAAATAGAAAACTCTGTTATTTAATCTAAGACTATTTACATAAAACAGATATTGCTACATTTATTATCGGACATCCTACGTTTGTCTTTAAGTCTTTCTTAAGTATTATTATTATTTTAATTTTTACAGCTGATCCTCCATATTTAATAGTAACATGTATTGAGGATATTAAAAAATTGGGAGGACGTATGTTTTTAGGGCAATTGGTAAAGAGGATACAAACCCCTAAGAAAAGAAAACTGGATAATAATTTATTACAGCAGGTATAATTCTAAAAAATATTAAGTTTCTGTCTACTGGCTACTTCTATCCTTGTTTGATTTGATCATATCAGAAGCGTGAAATCGCATGCCAGTCGCGTGGGCGACGCGCGAAACTCGCTATTCGTCGCGGGTCGCGGGGAGTCCCCTCGGGTATCCCTACCGACCCCCGCGAAGATCGCATAAATAGGATGAAGCGATCGACACTGGAATCAATAATCCCTCGATTATTAGAAGCGTTAAGAGGACGATATGGCAGTACGATACACAAACGAAGAATATTACGACATGCTGATGGCACTTGGCGAGTGTCACGGGCAGTATTACGTAGCTGCAAGACGGTACGCCGAATTGTATCCAAATCGAGCAAGACATCCGTCGGCTCCCGTCATACTTCGAGCAGCTCAAAGATTATACGAGACTGGCAATGTCCTTCCGAACATGCACGAGATTGGGAGAGATCGCGAGGCGAGAGATTTGCGGGACATGGAGCAAGTTGTACGTGTTTTCGAGCTTAATCCTGAAACGAGTATTCGGGAGGTTGCTCGAGAGCATAATCTATCCTATGGAACTGTAAAAAGAGTACTCAAAGAAGAAAAGTTGCACGCATTTCACTACACACGCGTGCAACATTTGGAACCAGGAGATCATCATGCAAGAAGAACGTTTTGCGAAGATTTTCTGAGAAAAGTAGATCGAGATCCCAGATTCTCATCTCGTATGATATTCAGCGATGAATCATTCTTCACACAAGAAGGGCATTTTAATTCGCATAATATGCATTTTTGGAGCGATGAAAATCCCACAGTTACGCGACCCAGAAGCTTCCAAACTCGCTGGAAAATAAATCTGTGGGCTAGAATAATGGGAACTCAAATACTTTGTCCGATTGTTCTTCCGGATATTTTAACTGGCCAAACATACTTGGAACTTTTAAGAGATAATCTACCAGATTTCTTAGAAGAAGTTCCATTATTAGAGAGAAACAAGATTGTGTTTCAACAAGACGGTGCTGGGCCACACAACGCCAGAATTGTAACAAATTACTTGAATGAGCACTTTTCTGGACGCTGGATGGGTCGGTACAGTCCGATACGTTGGCCCGCAAGATCTCCGGATTTCAATCCTTTAGATTTTTTTTTATGGGGATATTGTAAGGAAAAAGTTTATAAAACGCTTCCCCAGGATGTCGACGATTTAGATACAAGATTGCGACATGCTATTTGGGCCATCGACGAAGAAATGATGAAGAACGTCAAAAGAAATTTATTAAAACGCCTGAGAGCTTGCGTTAGAATGGATGGTGGTCATTTTGAGCACCTGTTATAAAATTTTTTCGACTTCAAACCAATCCGCTTTTCTTAGAGCGACCAAAGATAATCCGCTCTTTTCAGAGCGACCAACACATTTCTACGTAGAATATCTTGTAATTGCAGCATTAGCTACACGTTTTTGTAAGTACCGCGGAGGTTTTAGTCAAACACAAAACACGTGTCTTGCGCCAATCACGCGTAAAGCTCCTTGCACAATAGGCGATAGCGATAGCGATAGCGACAGCGACAAAAGTGCCAACAAAGCTGTAGCTACAGCTTTGTCGGCACCTTTGTCGGCACTTTTGTCGCTGTCGCTATCGCTATCGCTATCGCCTATTGTGCAAGGGGGTTAATGGAGATGCAATCGAACGCAGTGTGAATCCTCCATAATGTCACATGTTTACGTTCGGCAGCGCTAGTACCAACATGACCTGTTGACTGCTTGTTGTCGTCGAGAAGTATCCGCATCGAGCATCGTGTAATAGGATTAACGTGCGCTGTACAGCTAAGCGTTGATTACGTGATACAAGTGTTGATTACGTGATACAATTAACAAAAAAAGGAAAACTTCTACTTAATTACTGTAATGTAATCAAGTAAGAAGTTTTCCTTTTACTGTCATGTGATTGTGCGTAATGTGTTTCTTTCTTCGAGTAATTCTCAGTCATCGAACAATTAATCGGTAGTAATTAACAGTGATAAACCGGTAGATTTGTTTATTAATCTTATCGGTCAAGTGCGTAAGTAAATCCGTGAATGTGTCGATACGTGATACAATTTGTCAAAGAAAAAACTTCTCGCTTATTACTCGGTGTGTCTCTCGCACATGGGAACGTCTCATTGATATCAACGGTCATGAAGCAAATATTCATCAGCAGTATGAAGACATCAAATCTCTGCAAGGTAAGAATGAATGATACTACGTTTACGCGAGCGTTACTTTTGTAGTAACGATTTGTACTTACGATAATTCACTCGTTTACGCGGAGTAAATTATCGTAAGTTACTACAGAAGTAACGCTCGCGTAAACGTAGTATGAGTGAGTAATTTGTGTGTGTGTGTGTGTGTGTGTGTGTGTCTGTGTGCGTGTGTGTGCGTGTGTGTGCGCGTGTGTGTGTGTGTGTGTGTGTGTGTGTGTGTGTGTGTGTGTGTGTGTGTGTGTGTGTGTGTGTGTGTGTGTGTGTGTGTGTGTGTGTGTGTACGCGTACATCCATCGCTTGTAGCAAGCACCGAGCACCGATCGCAACGAGCACCCCACATAATCACCCGCGTCGGACGGTGAGTCGCGCCGCCCCTGCCTACCTTCCGTACTCGTTCCGTGATTCGCTGACTATTTCTTGTAATAACTCAAAAACTGAGCTTCGGACAAAATTTTGGTAATGGAAAAATCGTCTCAAAATTAAGTCTGGAATACGACATTTTAAGGACAAACGATAGTTTCGGATCACCCTGTATATTGCTGCGCCCGTGCTGAAACACCAGTTGCGTGCTGAACTTCGTTCACGAGTAGCTTCAAGCCGAAGCGCGTCCTTTGACAACGGGACATATAGATTGATTGATTTATTATCACCTGTCAGATTTTTCTGGAGATTCGAACCGTTCGGACCTGTTCTTCAAACTTTCTCTATATTTCCTAAATAAACCTGAGTTTTTCCTTTTATAAGTTGCTTCCTTTCTTTTGCGAATCCGGGAGTGCGCGGCGCGAACGCAAGTGCTTGAGATTAGCGGAGCGCAGCGCAACAATATATACATTTAATTGTATCTTTCAAATATTTATCAATAAAACTTACTGACACGCTCAGAAGTATTTAAAATATCTTTAAATTCAATTTCTTGAGGATTATTATTAAGTATATTGGAAGGATTATATTTTCCTGATATTGTTAAAACAGTATTGCCTCTAACATGTAATTCAAATAAAACATTTCCATTATTATAATTGCTATTAGTAGATAGTAATTTGACAGATCTAACTCCGAGGGGGGTGCTCCGAGGGGGGGAGCGGGGCGGGGGAGACTCGAGGGCGAGGGGGTCCGCGGGGGGGTAGGTATCAGCGTTTTAGGCCAAGGGCGGAGGGAAGAGGTATCCGCGTTCTAGGGCAAGGGGGTGTCGGGGGGGATCGGCGAGCGTGTCGAGACATGTTGTTTATTAAATATTAATGAACATATCGTTGACAAGGGGTACCGCCGCACAGTGGAGCGAACGCCTCATTTTTCGGTCATTTGCTTATAACTTCTACATTTTTCAATGAAATGACTTGAAACTTAACATAAATAATGTACGTGTTCGAGAGCACGCGGTTGCGCGAGATAGCGCGAGGTAACAGGACGACCACAGAAGCAAGGAAAGAGGCAGCAAGTACACAAAATAATAAAGTTTATAATGTTCCAAAAAATAAGATATATACAGTTATTTACAGGTGAAGAGCCGTGAGCGCGCACAGACTTGAACACGGCAAAAGCAGCGAGCGGTTAAGCAAACGCGAAAATGCGGATGGCGAAACGAGAAGCGGTTTAAGCGGTATAAAGCGGTGTACTAGCGGTGATCTACGAACGAGAATCGATCCCGCGCCGAGGCGGCGGTCGTTTTATCACCTCCGAGGCGAAACTCCCTCCAGACAAATTTCAACGAATTTCGGGAGAGTGATTGGCCGTCGGAGCCCTACGTCATCGCGCTGACGTCACTGTTCGCACGTGACGATCTGCGGATCGTTAC
Source organism: Temnothorax longispinosus (assembly GCF_030848805.1). Lineage (NCBI taxonomy): Eukaryota > Metazoa > Arthropoda > Insecta > Hymenoptera > Formicidae > Temnothorax > Temnothorax longispinosus. The sequence goes on along the minus strand of NC_092365.1, from coordinate 8,339,530 downwards.
TTGTTTGCGCTCGCTTTTGTTTATAGCATGGACCTTTCTATTGTGTAGCTTGACTTTGTTTGTTCACTCGGTCAGCTGTGGCAATGTTTTGCGAGCGATTAGCGAACTTTCTAGAATATGAGCGAAAGAAAGATCCATGCTATACTGACAACTTTAATATTGAAGAGGCGATTTGCAATGCGGTTAAAACGACACGGTGGAAATTGAATTTCGTCGACCGCCCTCCCTGCATGCATACGTGTTGCGAGCAATTTATAACATCTGGCCTTATGCCTTGAATTGCTGTAATGACGCGATTTTCCGTACCGACTTGCACGATCTCGAACAGTACGATTATTATACATTTAGTGTATAAAATCAAAATTATTTAATTAACATTTTTTCATAAAGCGCATAAATAATTTTTTAATTTTTTAAATACTTTTTAGTTTTTTTTAAATCGGTTTTATTTTAAAAAAATTTTTATTTTATACTTATTTAGTGCTTCATTAAATTAATATAAATAATTGTTATTGCATATTTCCTTACTGCTCCGTACCTTGATGTTTTAGCGCGATATTTTATGTACTAAAATCTTCCTGGAGAATTGCTCTATAGGACAGTGAAAACCGCATTTAAATCCGTCCAGTAGTTTTAAAGAAAATCGTAGACATACATACATATACATACACGCCGAATATAGAACCTCCATTTTTTGAAGTCGTACTTAATGCAATCCCTATCAATCAAATCTGTTCCATTTTCAATTTCTTCACAGAATTGTCTAATCTTTTTGACATTTCGGGATGTCTCTGGATAAAATTATATATAAATAGCGCGTCATCGGATTTTAACTTTTTCCGAACAATAAAATCAGTCATTTCCGGATTATTCCGTACTTCCTCAGTTCTCTTTCTTTTATGTCGTTCGGAACATTCTACAAAACTCTTTGATCTATTAAAAAGCATACGCGTACGTGAAGAAGTAGGAATTAAATTCAGTACTTCGTTCGGAAAAAAAAATTCACAATTTAACCAACTTTCATGCTTTGTAATAAATGTGTAGTACTGTACGAGCTAGCTACCCATTTTGACTTCAAATTCTTCGTGAAAATCATGATTTTTCTTTTCAATGCTTTCAACGCGACTTTGGGTAATTCAGTATTAATACATGATGTTATGTGGCTTATTAAAGCCTGATAATTTGATAAATCCAGATTATTTGCACGCATACAATTAAAAAGTTGACGATTTGTTCGAAAATTTTCCATTTTACGAGCGTGTTAAAGTATAATTTTCTATATGTTATATATATTCTATATATTTTTCACTGTATCCTGAAAAGGACGCAAAGTGAATTGTATAAAGCAAAACTTTCAAAATCAAAGTCTTTAATCGACTACTGATCGAGAAAGACTGACGAAAAGTTCTTATTTTCGCTGTTTTTATTTCCTCCCTCTCCCCTCCCTTCCCCCTCGAGGAGAACAATATTTTTAATATTTTTAACAAAACTTTCGCATTGTCAACAGCAAACGGCTCTTAATTAGCCCGCATTCCCTACGATTGGATTTCTAATAGAGCCTCGACTCATCGCTATTATATTAATTGACATAATTAATTGTTATAAAATATGGATGTAATTAATCATTACAAAATAGCAATATTTAAACAAATTATATATCCCCCCTCGTCTTTCTTTTATGAGAAAATAGACATCCATATTCACTCGACATAATCGAACGGGGTCCGCTGAGCTATTCGTGGACGACGTTCGACCATGTCGAGTGAACTTCGACGTCAATTTTCTCATAAAAGCCGGACGTATACGGATAAACAACCATATATGTCCAAAAACTAGACACTTTGCCCTATCAAATGGCGCAGAGCAAACCTTAATCCATTCTAATCCACAAACTTTTTTCCTGTTTGAATATTGAAGTAAGAACTTTTTAATAGTCGAATATGTCGTGTATATTTATTAATATATAATAGTACTCGAATGACATAAAACTAAAATAAATATGTTTTTTGAACCCTAATAAATAAGTTTTGATAGGCATTTAACTCATATTCGCAGTTATGCTTTCGGCAAAGTCTTTAGAAAGTAACCTATCGAATTACTAGAATTTCAGTATTCACGAAAATGTCATATTTTATCAGATTATTTTGAGGAAAGAACAAGGGATAAAATCAATTATAAGTACATTTATTTATAGTTTAGGATACATATTAACATAAAATCTTGTCAAAATTTGAATTATACGTTTTTCATTTTTTCGTCCAATATCCGGTTTTTGATAGATTCGCCCCACTGTGCGCCGAGGGGGGGAAGGGGGAGGTGTCCGCGTTCTACGCTGAGGGTGGTCCGCCGAGGGGGAGAGGTAGGTATCCGCGTTCTAGGTCGAGGGGGACTGCGGGGGGAGGGGGGTAGGTGTCCGCGTTTTCGGCGCGGGGGTATTACAAAGGCTAACGGGCGCCGTTCGGCTGCTGGAATTTTATCGGCGGCGCGTCGCGGGAGGATGGGGGTCCGCGTCCAACGGCCACGTCGATCCGCGTGACGTCACACGGCGCGCTCGCGGCCTCTCTCTTGCTCCCGTTCCTCCACATTGATGTTCTCTCTTGCTCCCGACTTCCTTTGTCTCTCCTTCGTTCGCGCGCGTCTTCTCGTTGGCGTTCTCTTTTCCTCGCGCGCGGTCTCTCTCGCTCCCGTCCCCCGTTCACGTTATTTCCGTTCGCTCGCGCCTTCTCGTTCGCGTTGTCTTTCCCTCGCGCGGTCTCTTTCTCGCTCCCACGTTATTAATTTTTAGGTAAAAAAACAAAAAAGAAAATACCTTAATCTCGACGAGGACGGCCCCCATGGCCGCGGCCCGCCGTCATCCGTCTCAACGCGGCCAATAACACCTGCCGCGGATTTTTCCAGGGTGGTTGGTGGGAGCCACAGCCATCAATTGGAATTGGTCGAACACCTCGTCCGCCAATCTTTCGTCCTCCGCGGTTGGACGATACGCGCGACCCTGCGCGAGGGAGTCGGCGTAAAATTGTGCCCGCCCGCGTCCGAGGGCCGTTGCCCGCCCGCGACCGATAACGAGTGGCAGAGCAGCGTGCCTCTCCTCCTGAATCTCACTATCACTATCACTATCCTCTATAACTTCAAACTCAAAGTTATCAAAATCAAAATCAGAATTGTATAATTCCGCGATACTAATGTTCAGCAGCACCTGCCTGCGTCCGATACCAAGCGTCCGCTGACGCGGGAGACGCAGCGGGCCTCTCCCCCTGATCACCGGCAAAGTCGTTAAAATTAAAATCATTCAAATCTGCAACACTTCCCTTAATTTCACTCGTTTTAACGTATTTAGCCTCGTACAGGGGAAGGTTTGGAGGCATCACAAAATCAAAATAATTTTAAAAAATCACACAAAAAAACAATCACAAAAGCGTCACTAATCCTAAAAAAATATTTCCGGGGCGAAACACGTTTAAGCACGCTTGCGGCCACGACGAGACTAAATTCAACGGCGGTTATAATGGAGGTGGGTAAAAAGTCGCCAGAGAGAAGAGATATAATAACAGTTTATACAACGACGATAAGGGCGAGCGTCGAGGTTCGTTGGAGCATCGGCACCACATAGGCGAGCGTCGCCGTAGCATCGCTTCATAGTTTACAATATACGATACCTTAAATTTCAAGTGGCCCGAGTGGTTCGAGTCGAACGTCGCATATACGGCTCGAATGGAAATGCGTGTGAAGAAATTAAGTTATGATTTATATTAAAAAAAAAATACATTTTTTATTCTTCTTCTTTTACATATTTTTGGTTTTTACGTACTACGGTAGCGCACTAAAAAATAAAGCTGCGAGCTCACAATCGACGAGCTGATGTTTATCGAAGGCATCGCTATCGCGTATTACATTCAATACTTGCGTAGGATCCGTTACAGTGGACGCGATTTTGGAGAATTGCGTGAACTTGACATCGACCGTCTCGACAATTCTACTCAATCGATGGAACATCGCGTCGATGCACAGATCAGGATCGAGCATACGGTGTAACGTCGATTCGGCCATCGTTAAGCGTACGTTTAAAGACTCGAGACGTACGAATTTGACACCGTTAATCGTACAAATTCACAATGTTAGCGGTCCAACGCTTATAAAATCACATTTTTACAGTATCTTTACAGCATCGAAGGAAATTCTGAATGTTCCGTCGTTGTTTGTAGAATTCCTTCCACGTTTCGAGGGACAGTATCAATTCTGTTCCTCGATGATCTCCTACGGCGAACTCCACGTAACTCGGTGGACTCACGTTAACGCCAACTTCAAGGAATTTGTATCCCGTAGCCGTCAACGCGTATCGTCTGCTGAGTATACGAACCGCGCGACGCTTGAACGAAATGCTGTAAAAAATAACGAAATTAGTAATAAAAAACAATACAATTTATAATTTGCAATTTAAAAAAATATAAAGCTTTATAATTTAAGAAAAAAAAAAACAAAAAACTTATTTGTTACATTTGTTTTTGTACGATGGAGTTTCATCATCATCATCATCATCATCGTGAATCGGTACGTAATAATTCATACGTCTACTGCCACTGTTACCGCCGTTGCTTCCTTCAACGGAATACATTCTTTCTCGGTTATGAGAAGTGAACACCGTTCACCCAAGCAATCGATACGAGACTAGTCGTATAAAATTAATCGAATATACGCGGCAACTTCCAAAACTATGATGAAGGAGGGGGAAATTAATGTTTCTGGAACGTGCAATCAGCGCTCTGAAATTTAGGAGAGGGGACTAAGATAAGATGTTTTTTTTTTATTAAGACGTATTCCCCCCCCCCCATTCTTCCTTTCGCATGACATCAACCGCGAAACATGTTCAGACATGTTCGCTGAAACCTGATACCCCCCTCGAAGCTATCGAGTTAGAATTCGTCACGTATACCTACTTATTCTTTAATTTTGTACACTATCGACTAATGGGGGAAAGAAAATAAAACATTGTAAAATTTACACATACATATAAATTTTTCTTTTAAAGATGACAATTCTTTTTGGCGTTTCGACCACCAGTTAAATATTTTTAATACATTTTGCAACGCGCAATTCTTAACGTGTTTCTTACATCGCATAGTATTGGTAGCATCTAGAATATTTAAAGATTCGATATCTTCGTAATCCACATCCAGAGTCTCGGTGTTTAGGTCTTTTCTCGCTTTATTCTCAAGCAGATCCACCAGCCATTCTCGTTTCTGGCATCCCTTGACGTACACGAGAGTCGACATGTCGTCGTCGTCGTTGTCCTCTTCCTCACCGAGCACGGCTGATGTAATTAAACGCTTTACCTTGCTGTACGGCACGTTTCCGTCTTCCCATTATAATCCATGGTGATTGCGAATCAACCAGGAAGGGCACGATTTGTCGGATTTTGTGAGGAGATTCCACGGCATGGGGCATGTAAAGATGTAATGCGCCAGAACGGCCCCGTTTCTCAGCACCACCGCCTCCTTCACGACAAATTTCATCCCGACGACGAAACCTTGCAGGCCGATGAACGTTGGTGCGGACATGAAAAAATATCTCTCTCTTCGATGCGTAAATCGAGAGAAATGACGCGCGTTTCGCGACACTCTGATTTTTATATCCTGTTCCCCTTTTTTTCCCCTCTCATAAATTTGTATCGGGAGTGAAAGGAGAGAAAATATTTACGTCGACGTTGCGGCGAACACTCAGACTATTTTGCGCACCACATTTGTCAACGGGTTGTACTCAATCACGTGGTCGTGTATGATGAGACAGTACGCGGAGGTATTCGGCGGTACGTTCTCCATGCAATCGAATTCTAGTCTGACATCCAGGGTGGCATTTTTGACGGATTCGTTTTGTCGAGAGTAGGTAAGCAACGTTTGTTCTAAGCCATGGGGCAATGAGGGGGGGTAAGGGGCGGGGGAAACCGCGGGCGGGGGGGACCGCGGGCGGGGGGGGACCGCGGCGGGGGGACCGCGAATGGGGGGGACCGCGGGGGAGGAGGGAACCGCGCATTTCGGCGCCGCGGGGGAGGGGGGACCCGCGCGTTTCGGCGCCGCGGGGGAGGGGGAGGGGGGAACCGCGTTTTTCAGGCGTCGCGGGGGAGGGGGAAAGGGGAACCGCGTTTTCCGGCGCCGCGGGGTGAGGGGGTCTGCGTTTTCCGGCGCCGCGGGGTGAGGGGATCCGCGTTTTCCGGCGCCGCGGGGGGACCGCGTTTTCGCCGCGCCGCGGGGGCGAGGGGGGGATCCGCGTTTTCGCCGCGCCGCGGAGCGTTCGCGTTTTCGGGGCGCCGCGGGGCGAGGGGACCCGCGTTCGCGTTTCGCCGCGCCACGGAGTCCGCGTGACGTCACACGGCACGCTCGTGTTATCTCTCCCTCGTAGATGTTTCTTTCCCGTCCCCCATTCGTCTTCTCGTTCGCGCGGTGTCTCGCCCCCGTCCCCCCCCCCGTTTGCGCGAGTCTTCTCGTTCGCGCGGTCTCTTTCCCTCGCACGTTCTCGCTCGCGATCGCGTATCTTTTCTTCGCTAGCGATATTTAATCGTTCAGATTTTCGCGATATTTAATTTTTAATATTACATTTAAGTAAACGATAAACGAAGACAGCTTTATGACAGGAAATGGGATGAACGGTAAATGAAAAGGAAAAACTTTTTAACCATATTATATGCATTTATTTATCATGTAGCGCATTATACACAATAGTATCCAAAGCGTAGGCTAATAATTCGCAATCAATAATCGAATTTTTATCATAAACGTCACGCAAGATTGTAACTGCGTTACATTTATCAGTGATACAATTTTGACGTAAAATTGTTACAAATTGTTTGAATTTTTCACTTACGCCGTGAACATTTTGACATAGTTGAAAATACACATTCTCGACACAATGTTCTAGTTCGAACAGGAAGAGTACAGTTGACGGTTTCATGTACAAGCTGGTGCCGCACGACGTCAATTTTACAATATCTGCGTCACGTATTTTAACAAGCTCCAGATCTCGAAACGTTAGCGATGATGGTGCCGATGACTGCACGATGCGCTGTATATCTGCACGTTTTTCGATGAATGTCACCCACGTTGCATGTAGCAGAATTATCCGATTGCTTCGGTTATCGCCAATAAGTATATTCACAAAGGACATAGGTCCCGCGTTGATTCCAACATCCAAAAATTTATACGCTGTTGATGTCAAGGCAAATCTCCTTCCCAAAATACGTGGCGTGTAGCGGGGTTTATCAAAACTGAAAAAATACAATTATATGTTTATAAAAGTTTTTTTTTGCACAAGTATATATGAAAATTAGCGGTACTTACTCATTGTGCTGTTTCGAACGTTTCGTCCTGAATCGGAACGTAGTAGTTCGCACCGTGAATGTTCATCGTATCTGGAGACTGTTTATTGCGACGTACGCGAACCGTATCGAACTCTCGACTGCGCTCTAGAATCCACGTAAACCATTTATACATACCCAAAACTGCAAATCTTGCAAAAATAGCGCCAATGCACGGCTGCTGCATGGTGACCGCCACCACAATCCACATATACGTTAAATGTGATATCTTTGTCAAGAACATTCGTGATGAGATCACCTCATCGGTCATCAAATATGATTACTTTTCAAGAGCATACGTGTCTCGCGATGATTTCATCGAACACGTGCAAAACTGCAAATTTTGCAATTTCGCATAAGTCAATGGAGCGTTATTGTTTTGAAGAACATGTCGCGACGTGTCTCGCGATGATTTTATCGAACACGTGCAAAACTGCAAAATTTGCAATTTCGCATAATTTAATGGAGCGTTATTGTTTTGAAGAACATGTCGCGACATGTCTCGCGATTTTGCAATTTCGCATAAGTCAATGGAGCGTTATTGTTTTGAAGAACATGTCGCGACGTGTCTCGCGATGATTTTATCGAACACGTGCAAAACTGCAAAATTTGCAATTTCGCATAATTTAATGGAGCGTTATTGTTTTGAAGAACATGTCGCGACATGTCTCGCGATGATTTCATCGAACACGTGCAAAACTGCAAATAGCGCCGATGTACGGCTGCTGCATTGATACAGATCAAATCACCAAAAGTCAATGGCGCGTTTTCGTGAACGTACGTGTCTCACAATGATTTCATCGAACACGTGCAAAACTGTAAATTTTGCAAATAGCGCCGATGTATGGCTGCTGAGATGAAATTAGATATGATAAGCAAACGATGCATCATTAGTAGAATATAAAATGACGAATCTAGGGGATACGCTCAATAGTCGAGAACTGGAAGTCGTGAGTGCAACAAATGGCGTTAGCAAGAGGATCGTGCAATAACATGGAGCAGGAGTTGTTGGAGCAATCCACCCTGTTAAATTCGAGGGAAGACTTTGCCGCGTGGGAGCAACGATGCGACGAGTTTATCGAATCGTTGGAAGAACAAAGCCGAATTAAACGGCCACGATTATCAATCGATCAGTCATCGATCGGTCTCAAACAGTCATTGGTCGCTTGTATCGCAAGACTCGAAGGTTTGAAAGACTCGGTACGTCAACGTTTCGTACATGTGGGTGCGGGATACAGTGCGAGTGAGACAGGACTTAGATGGCGCGAGATAAATACGGCTTTTGAAAGCCGTATATTGACTGGTGCGGTGATAAATTCCAAACACATCGACCCTCGTCAATTTCTTAAAGATGCGGAAGAAATTGTACTCGATCGTGTGCGGAACGTCATGCAACGACATGACAATGTAAAAATTAACACAGTGTTTAATGGTGAATTTGTTGCGGGTGACAAACGCGCGAATAAAAGTATCGCAACGAGAAACTATGAACTCTTTCGTGAGTCCAATCTGCACGAGTGGTACAAGAGACACGTCATCGAGCCTACCTTAGCAAAGCTGGAGGAATTCCAGGAACGTGATAGCGGATGGGCGTTGTCGCGTATACTCAATTTAATGGTAAACGCGAACAAATACAATCCATTGCACGCGGGGTGTTTTGTGGAAATACCGCAAGAAATTAAAAAGAAGAAGGCGGTGATAAACGTGCGATCAATGGACAATGCATGTTTCGCATGGTCAGTGGTGGCTGCTCTGTATCCAGTTGAGGAACACGCATCTCGGAAATCGTCGTATCCACATTACACGTCGGTGCTAGATCTTACGGACATTGAGTTTCCAATGACGTTGAATCAAATTAAAAAATTTGAAAATCACAACAACATCTCCATCAACGTGTACAGCATCGAGAAAAAAAACAAGGGACTTGTTATCTTGCCAATACGTGTTACTGACCGAAAGATGGACAGACACGTAAATCTGCTGTACGTGCATAACGACAACGTTGGACATTTTGCGTGGATCAAGAACCTATCCCGCCTCGTGAGCTCGCAATTGAGCAAGAATACGAACAAAAAATACTTTTGCGATCGGTAAGTACCTATAGTTCTTTTAATAATATATAGAATATTTTGTGTATAAAAAATTTATAATATTTGCGTTTATTTTTTTTTTGCAGATGTTTGCACTACTTCAGCTCCAACGAGAAATTGGCTGCCCACACCGTCGACTGTCAGGAGATGAATGACTGCGCGATCAAGTTACCGAGCGATAACGACAAGTGGTTGGCCTTTAAAAATCACAACAGGAAGGAACGAGTTCCGTTTGTCGTATACGCCGACCTGGAGTGTACCCTGGAGAAAATGGAAGCGGATCCGGAAACGTCCAGGTACACATATCAACATCATCGCGTGTTTAGCATATGGTACTACGTGCGTTGCTCGTACGACGAGTCGTTATCTATGTATCGGTTTCGTCGCGATAAGGATTGCGTCGCGTGGTTCGCCGAGGAGCTAAGACGTTTAGCTCACGACGTAAAAACTATATTGTCCACTAATGTACCCATGGCAGATTTCACGCGAGACGAGTGGGAAAAGTTTAACAGCGCAACGCACTGTCACGTGTGCGAAGAACCGTTCGAGCCAGACGACGTGCGAGTACGCGACCATTGTCACCTGACCGGTCGATACAGAGATCCCGCGCATTCGACGTGCAATCTGAATTATAAAGATTCGCATTGCATTCCCATAGTGTTTCATAATTTATCGGGATACGATGCACATTTTATTATAACTGAAATAGCAACAGCATACGAAGGACATGTAGATTTACTCCCGATCACAAAAGAAAAATATATTTCGTTTACAAAAAACGTTCAAAGCACCGAAGATAAAGATAAGAAAACGTGCGTCAAATTGCGATTTATCGATTCGTACAAGTTTCTCACCGCTAGTCTCGACAAATTGGCATCTTATCTCAGCAAGAATAAACTGCAAATATTGCAACGCGAATTTTGTGAATTATCCGCAGAAAATTTTGATTTGCTGACACGAAAAGGTGTATTTCTCTATGAGTACATTGACTGCGTCGAAAAATTGGAGGACTTGTGTTTACCACCGCGCGACTCGTTTTACAGTTCATTGACAGGTGACACCGTATCCGAGAGCGATTACGCGCACGCCGTCGACGTCTGGCAGCGGTTCTCCATTCGAACGCTCGGTGATTACAGCGATTTATATCTCAAGACCGATGTTTTGCTGTTGGCCGATATCTTTGAAAATTTTCGCGATAGTTGCGTCGCGAGTTATGGACTCGATCCGGCGTATTATTATACTCTACCGGGTTTTACGTGGGATGCTATGTTGAAGCATACACACATCAATTTCAAATTGCTCACCGACATTGACATGGTCATGTTTATCGAACGCGGTATACGCGGCGGTTTGAGTCAATGTTCAAACAGATACGCGCTGGCCAACAACAAGTACATGCAGTCGTACGATCCATCGAAACCGTCGTCGTACCTCATGTATTTTGATGTAAATAACTTATACGGCTGGGCAATGAGTCAACCATTGCCATACGCAGATTTTAAATGGGTCGACGACGTAACCGATTTTAATGTTATGGATGTCGCGTTGGATTCCTCGATAGGCTACATTCTCGAAGTCGACTTGGAGTATCCGCAACATCTTCACGACGCGCACACTGACCTACCGTTCTGTCCGACGCGCGATAAACCACCCGGCAAGCGGCAGGACAAGCTCCTCGCAACATTATACGATAAGAAACGTTATGTAATACATTATCGCAACCTGCAGCAGTGTACTCGTCACGGTCTCCGTATATCAAAAATTCACCGTATACTGAAATTCGCGCAATCTCCATGGCTTCGCGATTATATAGACCTCAATACAAAATTTAGAACGTTGGCCAACAATGATTTCGAGAAAAATTTATACAAATTGATGAACAATGCCGTGTTTGGCAAAACCATGGAGAATGTGCGCAATCACGTTGACGTGCGACTCGTGACTCATTGGGAGGGTAGATACGGCGCGGAGGCTATGATTGCGAAACCAAATTTTCATAGCCGAAGCGTCTTTTCGGAGAATTTAGTAGCAATAGAAATGCGAAAACTCGAGGTGAAGTTCGACAAACCAATCTATGTGGGTATGTGCATCCTCGATATATCCAAGACATGTTTGTACGAATTTCATCACGAGTACATGTTACCGTTGTATCGCGACAAGTGTAAAGTCACGTACACCGATACTGACAGTCTCATTTATCACATCGAGTGCGACGATGTGTATGATATCATGAAGCGCCACATTCATAGATTTGACACTAGCGATTACGCGATTGTAATAATACATACGGTATCCCACTCGTCAATAAAAAAGTTCCGGGCTTAATGAAAGACGAAAATAACGGTGCGATAATGACCGAATTCGTCGGGCTTAGAGCAAAGATGTACGCCTTGCGAGTGGACGGTAAGAAAGATACGAAAAAAGCTAAAGGTGTTAAGAGTAACGTCGTAGCCAGGTCGATAACGTTCGACGATTACACGCGGTGTCTGCGCGACGAAATTGAAATGACGCGACAGCAAACCTGCATAAGATCCAAAAAACACGAGGTATACACCGTGTCCGAAACGAAAATAGCTCTAAGTCTATACGATGATAAGCGATACATTATACCCGGTTCTACCGAAACGCTGCCATGGGGACATTATAAAATACCATTGTAAATATATTGTAAATACCATTGTAAATATATTGTAAATACCGCTGTAAATATTTGTAATTACATTTAGATATTTAGGAAAATAAATGACTCATATGTATATATATGTATATTTTTATACTGTAATAAATTTTTACAATACATTATTCTTGTGTATCCATGAATTGTGTGAATTATCAAATCCTAACCACTTTACATAAACCTCATCCCCTCTTTTGCGCAAAACTTTTTCAACGAGATACACGTCGGGATTAGCAACGCGATGTAACTCGTATTCGTAGAAGCCGCCGGCGACGGGTTTTCCGCAGAAATCTTCTAACAGATACGTCACAGGATTAGTTTTCTGCACTTTGACGATTCTAAACACCTCCGTGGTCCAATTTGGCGTGTATCCTTTTTCGAAGATTGTCTTGAATTTACTCACGCGTACCGAATCGCCCACTTTGAATCGCGCGGGAGCAGCGATCTTTACGTGGCTGTACACCGTTGTTAGCAGCTTGTCGGCGATCGCGGGGGTAACATCGATGAGTCGCATGCCGATAGTTCGATGCTTTCGCGCGTTGTAATCCGATACGAGACCTGGCAGCGAGTCGATCCATTTGTAATTTCCATTGCGCGTAAACATTTTCCACATGTCGTTCTTGAGCGTGCGATTGAATCGTTCGACGACCGATGCCTTCATTACGGAATATGTCGAATAGTGATTGATATTATGTTTCTTCAAGAGTTTCTGCACGTTTGCGTTGTAAAATTCTTTTCCCTTGTCAGTCTGCAGATTTTTCGGGCATCTTCCGCCGTCTCGAATTATTTTCGCGATCGCCGCAGTAACCTCGGGTCCGCTCTTGGTCTTGAGCGGTACGGCCCATGCGTGCTTGCTCAGCACGTCGATAACGGTGAGTATGTAGTGGTAGCCTCTGTTAAATCGCGTGTATGGGCGCATCTCGACCACATCCGCCTGCCACAGGTCATCGTATCCGCGCACTATGACGCGTCTTCGAGAAAAATTTCTTCTCGCAGGAGCGTGTAATTCTTCCACAAGCTTCCGTTTCTCAGTTGATTGCTTCTTACCAGCCATGACGATGACGTGCAACTGACGCAGATATCAGATGTACGTTCTTATCTATTCGCGATGATTCGCAATTACATCATGAATCATCTTTTGAAGTTCGTTTAGGGTAGTTTGCACGGTATTCTGGAATGCGGCCATCTTTCTCTCCATTTCATCCTGTCGATCTTTCAAAATTTGCACGCTTTGCTGCACGTAACGTTTATTGGCTGCATCGCCATCATCTACAGGCGGCGCTATCCATCGAATCTTGCGCGATTTCGCGTCAAAGTCGGTGGCGACCATGCAAAGAGCGTTATCGCGCACGTAATTTCTTATTAATCCTCTCCATTGATAGTACGGTTCCGCACCGCCTCTTCCGAGCGATATACCAAACTTGTTGATCGGCATTTCGATGTTGATTGAATGACTCGCTGTCGCGCCACTTAATTTATAATAAGTCCAGCCTCGCGAAGTTCCTCGATAATCGACAGGATTTCGTTATCGTGACCGGTGTGACCCGCTAGGCGCGAAGCTTCGAGCAATCGGAGACGATCTACAAGCTCGTTGGGATCGTCCCAATGAACATAATCGATCTTGTTGTCGTTTAATGTCATGGCACGCGGTATACCTTTTCCAGCTTTTTTACCCGAAATCGACGATGCAATTATATGGTCGATCTTGTTGCCTGTCATGGCACGCGGTATACCTTTTCCAGCTTTTTTACCCGAAATCAACGGCCCGATTATATGTGTGTACTTGTATCCCCCGTTGCCCTTTATTTGAGCGTGGGCATCATAATTGCGTTTATGAGCACTCGTCATCAACAGAATGCTCTTGTATGTTTGCATATCGTCCTCTGTGTAGATATCATGATCGGGATATTTCTTAAAGATTAATTCGAAAAGACCGCGTGTGCCATTGTATCGTATGCCGTCGATAATTATCTTGTCCGCGTAGTTCACGTCAAAACGTTTATTACCGAGCATCATTCCATCGTTGGTGAATTTAACACCGTACGCGATGTCCATACCGCTTTCTTGATCGCCGCTCAGAACTGCCCCGACATACTTTTGGCTCAATGGACCCAATTGATCTCGCAACGTTTCTTGACCCTCAGATGTTTGCAACTGCTGTCGAACGGACGTCACGAGTGGGTCATTCGAGGTTTCGAAAACATCTTTGTTTGCGAGCACTGTGGGTTGTACGGAAGGTGCAGAGGTTATCGGTGGTTCATTCAATGGACCTTTCGATCGCGGACGGGGAGCCTCGAGAAAAAAAAAACGTCGAAGAGACGCTAAAAATCCCCAAGGGTGTAACTACCAATGTACAACTGCAACAATTGGCAAAACGTATGCGCATTCCATATTTTAGAGGTATTTTCATGCGCCACTCGTTACCGATCGGCGGTATACGTCGAAACGAGAGCGGTATTGTGAATTTGGATAATACTGAGGGACCGGGTACTCACTGGGTGGCGTACGCGAAGAGGGGAGATCGTGCCATATATTTCGACAGTTTTGGCAATCTTCGACCACCGAGAGAATTGACGCAGTATCTAGAGAACAATGTAATAGAGTACAATCGCACACCTTATCAGCGATATGATCAGAGCAATTGCGGACAACTGTGTCTGCGTTTTCTACAGTCGGTTGACAATCAATTTAAAGACCGGCGTTACGCTGTTTAATCTCAGTATTTATTCAAACATGTCACTGACATTTACGCTCACCGGCAAGAGCAGCATCCTCGCGGTAAGCTACTTTCCCGCCGTGGATTTGAGCGATGGCGATTACGAGCTCGGTCTAACAGATTTTGAAACCTATCACACGATACCGAATGTAAATTCGTCAAACAATAAATTCTACTATGACGACGACAAGGAGATTACCATTCCCGAAGGATTGTATGAACTGCGTGATATAGACATGTATCTGAAACGCGCTCTTTTATGGGACCAATCCAATAATGTCTCGACAAACGAAGATGAACCGCACCCATTGATTATTATTCATGCTAATAACAATACGATGAAGAGCGAGATCAAGTGCGCTTATCGGATAAATTTCACAAAACCGAACAACATTGGATCGCTGCTGGGATTTTCAGCGAATCGCGTGCTGGAGCCGCGACAATTGCACGAATCGGATGTTCCGCTAAATATCATCAACGTAAACATCATTCGCATAGAGTGTAACGTGACCGCGGGTGCGTACAGCAACGACAAGTACGTGCACGATACACGAGTTTTCACCGAGCGTGCCACCAGGATATAAGATATCGGAAACGCCGGCACAGATCATTTACCTTCCGATCATCGTACGGAGCATTTCGGACTTGACGCTTCGCGTCGTGGATCAGGCCGGTCGATTGATTGATTTTCGTGGAGAAGAGATCACCGTTAGACTGCATGTACGAAGACGACAGCGATAACGTGAGATGCTCGTACTGAACGAAGCTGAGCAGGTGCAACAGACGAGAAACAAAAAGACAATCCGATCGCCAAAGAAGAAACTCACTGCGTCGAACATTGAATTTTTGAAATCATTGGGTTTTGTCGTACGAAATGGCTAATATCTTAAACATTGGAGGTGAACCGATCTTTGACGATAGCGTCGTCAAGATTGAGACACACACGTACAATCCGTACGCCAACACAACGTTTGGACATAACGATGAGATAAGAATACCCATACAACAGCAGGATTTATACACGTTGCCGTGCGAGAGCTTTCTCTACGTTGAAGGACGATTGGTAATAAAGAGAAAAAATGACGAGTCTGTGACAACGCTTGCGAATAATTGCGTGGCGTTCATGTTTGATGAAATTCGATACGAGCTCAACGGTGTGGAGATTGATCGCAACAGAAACGTTGGCATAACCAGTACCATCAAGAACTACGTATCGCTATCGTATAATGATTCTCAACTCATGCGGAATGCTGGCTGGGACGTTACATCGAGCATACCGGAAGGATACTTCAACTTTTGCGTACCGCTCAAGTTGTTGCTGGGCTTTTGCGAAGATTACAAACGCGTGGTTGTTAACGCTCGTCACGAATTAATTTTGATACGAGCGCGTAGCGATAACAATTGCATTGTAGGAAATCCTGCGACGGAGCCGGAAATCGAATTGTTTAAAATACAGTGGCGAATGCCTCACGTTACATTAAACGAGGTCAATAAGCTATCTATGCTACGGGCCTTGGAAAGCGGGCGATATCTTAGTGTCAGTTTCCGTTCGTGGGATCTGTATGAATATCCCATGTTGCAGAGCACGACCAAGCATTCGTGGGCCGTCAAAACGGCGACTCAGCTGGAGAAGCCGCGGTACGTTATCTTTGCGCTGCAGACCGGCCGCAAGAATATCATGTCTCAAAATGTTAGCGTATTCGATGATTGTAATTTGACCAACGTGAAACTTTATCTAAACTCCGAATTTTATCCGTACGATGACATGAATCTGGATTTTGGTAAAAATCGATACGCCGTTCTTTTCGATATGTATGCGCGTTTTCGTAAAACTTATTACGGATACGATTCCTTCGATACGCTTTGCAGCTTGTATACATTCCTAGTGGAAGGACCTTTTGTTGTCATCGATTGCTCGCGACAAAACGAATCTGTCAAGAGCGCCACCGTGGATGTGCGAATAGAATTTGATTGTAAAGAAAATGTACCTGCAAATACTACCGCCTATTGTCTCATCTTGCATGATCGCGTAATCGAATACTGCCCGCTGTCTAATGTAGTGCGCAAACTCATGTAAATTGCAATATCAGCAGATATTGCAATATAAGCAGATATTACAATATAAGAGACACTGATGTACCGCGATAAGATACAGATTGCTCCGTCGTTTCGTCATGATCGTACCGACGTTTGTCGATCTGCAAGGATTCACCGTCGGGATGAAATTTGTCGTGAAAGAGGTGGCGGTTCTGAGAAACGGGACCGTTTTGGCGCATTACATTTTTACATGTCCCATGCCATGGAGTCTCCTCACGAAGTCCGACAGATCATGCGCTTCCTGGTTGATTGCGAATCACCATAGACTACGATGGGAGGACGGAAACGTGTCCTACAGCATGGCGAAACATCTAATTACATCGGCCGTACTTGGAGAGGGCGACGAGACGTCGACTTTTGTGTACGTCAAGGGATGCCAGAAACGAGAATGGCTGGTGGATCTGCTTGAGAATAAAGCGAGAAAACATCTAAAAATTGAGACTTTGGATGCAGATTACGAAGATATCGAATCTTTAAATAATCTAGATGTTACTAATACTGTAAGATGCGAAAAACATGTTAAGAATTGCGCATTACAAAATGTATTAAAAATATTTAACTGGTGGTCGCGACACCAGAAAAAATTATATTTTTTTGAAATAAACTATACATGTATATATATATAAATGTTTTATTTCTTTTTCCTACATACTTTGTGGTATAATATAGATGTTTTAGCTGTTCAAGAGCTGTTTTTTTTAGTTGTTTAAAAGAAGTTTGATAGCGGTTCAATAGCGGTTATACAGATCGCAGTTATACTGATAGCTGTTTTAGTTGTTTGATAGCTGTTCAATAGCGGTTATACAGATCGCAGTTATACTGATAGCTGTTTTTAGTTGTTTGATAGCTGTTCAAGAGCTATTTGATAGCTGTTTTTTAGCTGTTTCATAGCGGTTCAATAGCTGTTTTAGTTGTTTGATAGCTGTTCAAGAGCTGTTTGATAGCTGTTTTTAGCTGTTTTTAGCTGTTTTTAGCTGTTTTTAGCTGTTTCATAGCGGTTCAATAGCTGTTTGATAGCTGTTTGATAGCTGTTTTTAGTTGTTTGATAGCTGTTCAATAGCTGTTTTTAGCTGTTTTTAGCTGTTTCATAGCGGTTCAAGAGCTGTTTGATAGCTGTTTTTAGCTGTTTTTAGCTGTTTCATGGCGGTTCAATAGCTGTTTGATAGCTGTTTCATAGCGGTTCAAGAGCTGTTTGATAGCTGTTTTTAGCTGTTTCATGGCGGTTCAATAGCTGTTTGATAGCTGTTTTTAGCTGTTTAATAGCTGTTCAATAGCAGTATTACAGATTAAACCATTGAAAGTTAATGGTGCGATATCGTTTTCGAGAATATGTCTCGCGGTGACTTCATTGCACACGTGCAAAACTGCACATCGCAGATTTTTCGGAAGGTGCAATTGTATGGATGCTGAGATCATGGTGAAATTAGATATGATAAACAAACGATGTGACAATAGTGAGATGTAGAAGGATGAATTTGATGGTACGCTCAGTAGTCGAGGACTAGAAGTAAGAGCAGTCGGTTGGCGTGCTTGATTGTGCGGCTTATACAGACAATTGGTTCTGGCCATCTTAATGCTACTGTATATCAAGGCCCACCGAATTTAACGTGATATGAGCGAGTATGCAGAACTTTGCAAACCAGTGTTCTATCCTGAAGGGAAACCGATCGTGAAAATCAACGATCCGTTCGTGAGGAATGGGGATCCGCAGACCGTCGATGTAACGAGATATCTGATCCGTCGGGAAATCGGAATCGCCGATCTCCGATCGCATCGGAAGTTTCTCAAATTATATGAATGTCGTGAAATACTAATGTGGCGGGATTTTGATGATCATGAAATGTTTAAAAGAGACATCGTATGAAGCGAAGAGAGAGGCCGCATATATGCGTTTGTAGATTTTTTCCTGGAAAGCATCCGTCGCGAAATCGGAATCGCCAATCGCCAATCGAACTGGATGTTTCTCTATTACCAAATATATTGGGAAAGAATAGAGGACGGTCGAGAAGACGGTGGATAATATAACGTCTAATTGATTTAGACGTGTTAGTGCAACACCGCGGTTTCATCATTAAAGTAAAAATGGATTTCGAAGAATTACAGTTTGAAGGACATGAAATGGAAGTTGAAGCAAACGTTGAAGAAATGGAAGTTGATGATGAAGCATTATTGTCGGACGATTCGTGTTATGATAGTGAAATGTCTGATGAGGATATTCCGGACGAAATTTTCAGAGTGTTGAATCAAGCAGAAGTGAATATGTTACACCCTCTGACAAAGATGTGTTGCATATACTTTTATTTTACTCCAGGACATATGAAGTTTTGTGCGTCATGCATTGTCAGAATACACGGATTGTTCTCGATGTTATACGCTGTTCGCAGACATGCCACATGTCCGTATATCCTCATAGATGGTCTCTTTTGTTCATCTTGTGGAGACACATTATATCTGATTTCACCGTGTAATCTGTGTCCTATGTGTGTTTTTGTGTAAATTTTAACTGTGTAAATAGCCTGTGTAAATAGCCTGCAGTATTTTAGTGTATACATATTATTGTGTAAATTAAGAGACAATGGCCTGAATTCTGAAGGTGACCGAGTTAGGGATTTCTGGTTCAAATCCTGCGGTGGTAAGCAAATTTTCTATGTATAATATAAATTTATTTAAACGCGATTGTGAACGCAAACGGGGGGGGGGACGGGGGCGAGACACCGCGCGAACGAGAAGACGAATGAGGGACGGGAAAGAAACATCTACGAGGGAGAGATAACGCGAGCGTGCCGTGTGACGTCACGCGGACTCCGTGGCGCGGCGAAACGCGAACGCGGGTCCCCTCGCCCCGCGGCGCCCGAAAACGCGAACGCTCCGCGGCGCGGCGAAAACGCGGATCCCCCCCTCGCCCCGCGGCGCGGCGGAAACGCGGTTGCCCCGCGGCGCCGGAAAACGCGGATCCCCTCACCCCGCGGCGCCGGAAAACGCAGACCCCCTCACCCCGCGGCGCCGGAAAACGCGGTTCCTCCCTCCCCCTCCCCCGCGACGCCTGAAAAACGCGGTTCCCCCCCTCCCCCTCCCCCGCGGCGCCGAAACGCGCGGGTCCCCCCTCCCCCTCCCCCGCGGCGCTGAAACGCGCGGTTCCCCCCTCCCCCGCGGTCCCCCCGCCCGCGGTTCCCCCCCGCCCCTCACCACCCCTCATTGCCCCATGGCTTAGAACAAACGTTGCTTACCTACTGTCGAGAGCAATCGATGATCACGAACGGGCCGTTACGGAGAAAAGTCGAACGGTGAGACTCGGCTCGAGATATTCGTATCCGTAATAGCCCTTGCAGAAACGCGCGTACATATCGTACAGAATAGCCCATCTGTGTTTACCAAAGTCCAAATTAAAGTCGTCGTACGGATAGACTTCCGAGTTTAGGTAGAGTTTCACGTTGGTCAATTTGCAGTCGTCGAATCGGCTCGTGTCAGCGGACATGACGTTCTTCCGACCTGTCTGCAGAGCGAAAACGACGTATCGCGGTTTCTCAAGCTGAGTCGCGGTCTTAATGGCCCACGAGTGCTTGGTCGTGTTCTGCAACAGGGGATACTCGTACAGATCCCACGAACGGAAACCCATACTTAGATATCGTCCGTTTTCCAAGGCGCGCAGCATCGACAGCTTGTTAATCTCGCTCAATACCACGTGAGGCATTCGCCACTGTATCTTGAGTAGTTTGAGTAGGCTCCAACGCGACTTCCCACCAGACAATTGTTGTCGGTGCGCGATCGTATCAAGATTAATTCGTAACAAGCGTTGATCATCACGCGTTTGTAATCCTCGCAAAATCCCAGTAACAAGTTGAGCGGTACGCAGAAATTGAAGTATCCATTCGCGTTATTATGTGGTTCCCAGCCGGCGTTTCTCAGGATCACGCTTCTGTCGGACAATACCGTTACGTAGTTCTTGAGCGTGCTGGTTATTCCTACGTTTCTGCAGTGATCAATCTCCACACCGTCGAGCTCGTATCGAATCTCATCGAACATGAACGCGACGTAATTATTCCCCAATACCACGTTATCGGCTTGGTCAGCTGCTCTGGTCACCGTCAATGTTCCTTCGACGTAGAGAAAACTTTCGCATGGCAACGTATATAGATCCTGCTGTTGTATGGGTATTCGTATCTCGTCGCTATACTCGAACGTAGTGTTGGCGTACGGGTTGTACGTGTGAGTCTCGATCTTGACGATGCGATCGTCAAAGACCGGCTCGCCTCCGATGTTAAGAATTTCAGTCATCGTTCAGATGTTTCGTACCGCGAATCCCAGAGATAAAATGTAAAAATTGAACGTTCGATGCATTGAGCTTCTTTCTCGTCTCTGTTTTCGTCTCTGTTTTAACGCTACCGAATGTCGATTTGATGATATCGTCGATCGTCGCAGTTGTAAAGATATTCTTATCTGTCGCGTGCTCCGAGTCGTTCAACACGAGCATGTCACACGTCGGGCGTTATCGCTGTCGCCGTCGTATGTGCAATCTGACGGTGACCTCTTCTCCTCGACAATCGAGCAATCGTCCGTCTTGATCCGTGACGCGTATCGTTAGATTCGTAACGCTTCGCGCGATGATCGGCAGGTAAATGATCTGCGCCGGCGTTTCCGGTATCTTATATCCCGGTGGTACGCTCGGTAAAAATTCGTGTATCGTGTGAACACGTTTGCCGTTGCTGTACGCACCCGCGGTCACGTTACACTCCACGCGGATAATGTTTACGTTGATAATATTAATCGACGCGTCCGACTCGTGCCACTGTTTCGGCTGCAATATACGCTTCGACGAGAATCCAGCAGCGATCCAACGTTGTTCGGTTTGTTAAAGTTCACTCTGAAAGCGCATTTAATCTTGCTCTTCATCGTATTGTAATTTGCGCAGAGCACTATCGGGTATTCCGCGGCCTCGTCTTCGTAGCCGTTCGCGCGAGCGGTCGCCTCTCGCGCGATATTCGCGACCAACGTACGATCATCGTTGGAACGATTTACGCGTCGCGGGCGTTTTCGTGAAATTTCGCGTTTCAAAAACTCATGTATGGCTCGTATCTCGTACGATCCCTCGGGAATCGTAATTTCCGTGTCATCCTCGTCGAAATAAAATTTATTGTTCGAAGAATTCACGTTTGGAATCGTGTGATAAGTCTCAAAACACGTTAGACCGAGCTCATAGTCACCGTCGCTCAGATCGACGGCGGGAAAATAGTGCTCTGCGAGGATGCTGCTCTTCCCGGTCAGCGTGAACGTTATAGATATGTCGGCGGAAACCGTTAACGAATACTGAGTCATCACGGCGCACAGTGGGGCGAACGCCTCATTTGCTTATAACTTCTACATTTTTCAATGAAATAACTTGAAATTTGACATAAATAATATACAATTATTATACATTTAGTGTATGAAATCAAAATTATTTAATTAACAATTTTTCATAAAGCGCATAGATGATTTTTTATATATTTTTTAGTTTTTTTTAATCCGTTCTATTTAAAAAAAATTTTTTTTATTTCATACTTTTTTAGTGCTTCATTAATATGAATAATTAATATGAATAATTTTATTATCGCATATTTTCTTACTGCTTCGTACCCTGATGTTCTAGCGCGTTCTATTTTATGTTCTATTTGATAGTTTTAAACCTCGGGATGTTTAATTTTTGTGAGTTTTATAATAGAAAAGAAACTGTTTTCTTGCTTCTCACATCTATTTCTTGAACTTAATCATCATAATCTACATCATTATCGCTGAAATATAATAGACATTTTGCATCTTCAGTTAATTCTTTCTTTTTATGTCCCATAATTTTTCGCGAATTAGATATTATTGGATCTGAAGATAATTATTAAATTATTAAAAATATCTTCATTATTTTGTATTCGCGACATTTTTCGCGAATTATTTTTTCTATATTTTCTAAAATATTTATGGTTTGCTTCCTGAGCATCTTCAAATAATTGTCCTATTGATACGATAGCATTTTTTATTCCGTAATTCCTCAATTCTCTTTCTTTTATGTCGTTCGGAACATTCTACGAAACTCTTTGATCTATTAAAAGGCATACGCGTACGTGAAGAAGTAGGAATTAAATTCAGTACTTCGTTCGGAAAAGAAAATTCACAATTTAACCAACTTTCATACCTTGTAATAAATTTGTTGTAACTGTAAGAGCTAGCTACTTATTTTGATTTCAAATTCTTCGCGAAAATCATGATTTTTGTTTTCAATGCTTCCAACGCGACTTTGGGTAATTCAGTATTAATACATGATGTTATGTAGCTTATTAAAGCCTCATAATTTGATAAATCAAAATTATTTGCACGCATACAATTAAAAAATTGACGATTCGTTTGGAAATTTTCCATTTTGCGAGCGTGTTAAAGTATAATCTTCTATATATTTTATATAATGTGTATATTTTTCACTGTATTCTGAAAAAGACGCAAAGTGAATTGTATAAAGCAAAACTTTCAAAATAAAAAAATCTTTAATCGACTACTGATCGAGATAAACTGACGAAAAGTTCTTATCTCCGCTGTTTTTATTTCCTCCCCCTCCCCTCCCCTCCCCTCCCCATCCTCGAGGAGAACAAATAATTTAACGTAGAGCAATCTTATTGGCCCATGGATTTACAGAATACGTGACAAGTCGATGAACGAGCCTCGCTCGTCGCTATTATATTATTGACATAATTAATTGTTATAAAATATGGATGTAATTAATCATTACAAAATAGCAATATTTAAACTAATTATATATCCCCCTTCGTCCTTCTTTTATGAGAAAATAATAGATATTTCGTCCATATTCACTCGACATGATCGAACGGCGTCCGCTGAGCTATTCGTGGACGACGTTCGACCATGTCGAGTGAACTTCGACGTCAATTTTCTCATAAAAGGCGGACGAAGGCGGATAAACAACCTTATATGTTCAAAAACTAGACACTTTGCCCTATCAAATGGCGCAGAGCAAACCTTAATCCATTCTAATCCACAAACTTTCTTCCTGTTTGAATATTGAAGTAAGAACTTTTTAATAGTCGAATATGTCGTGTATGTTTATTAATATATAATAGTACTCAAATGACATAAAACTAAAATAAATATGTTTTTTGAACCCTAATAAATAAGTTCTGATATGCATTTAACTCATATTCGCAGTTATGCTTTCGGCGGGAACTTTAGAAAGTAACCTATCGAATTACTAGAATTTCAGTATTCACGAAAATGTCATACTTTATCAGATCATTTTGAGGAAATAACAAGGGATAAAATCAATTATAAGTACATTTATTTATAGTTTAGGATATATATTAACATAAAATCTCATTAAAATTTGAATTATACGTTTTTCATTTTTTCGTCCAATATCCGGTTTTTGATAGATTCGCCCCACTGTGCGGCGCACCGTCAGGCTTTAAATTAGCGTCGATCGTCCGGAGAAATCGCAGGCACAATTGTTCACAGATGCTCTGATCGTATCGCTGATAAGACGTGCAATTGTACTCAATCTTCGTCACGCTCGACCCGAAATATCGCACCAATTTTTTCGGCGGTCGAAGATTGCCGAAACTGTCGAAATATACGACTCGATCTTCCCTCTTCGCGTACGCTACCCAATGAGTACCGGAACCCGCTGCATCGTCCAAATTCACAATACCGCTCTCGTTTCGACGTACACCGCCGATCGGTAACGAATCACGCATGAAGACACCTCTGAAGAACGGTTCGCGCATACGCCTTGCCAGTCGATTCAATTGTACGTTAGTCGTAATACCCGCGGGCATATTTAACGTCTTTTTGACGTTTTTTTTTTTATTTTCGACGCTACTCTTCGCCCGCGTTTGTGCGGGCCGAGATACAGCCCTCGTCCATAATTGTACGGAGCGAGATAAAGTCCGCGACCTTCCACGGCGCGATTGTGACGTTGCATCTCTTCCAGCTGACGCCGCGCGGCTTTGTTATCGTTCACGGCCTTTACGACTCCCGCCGCTCCGCCGGCCAGAGAACCGAGAACTCCCAACAACGGTAGAATCGGCAATACGCCGCCTCGTTTCGCTGTCGGAAGTATCCGTTTTTTCGTTAGCTTTTTCTTCACCGTTTTCGATTTTTTCGTTTTCAAGCCCATTCCGAGCTTCGTCTTAGCCTTCATGGTCGCCCAGACGGCTGTAGCGGCAGCTCTCTCTCTCCGAGAGTCGAATTTCTCGCGGTAATGCGTTTTCGCGTTTCCGCAGCGAGTATCTCGTCCGCCGCGTGTCTCTCGGTGAGATCGCGGTTACGCGAATAGGCTATGTCGTGCTAGCGACACGCCGCGTCTAATGGATTAATGCTTTGGTCGTCTCTCGCCAATCGTTCTTGTAAACGAGTTTCCGGACCGCAAAATTGATAGCTGGGAATGTGTAATTCGAACGGAAGTGCGTTTATCGCGCGATTTAACAGGCCTCCATCATTTTTTTTTTTGTTGACATTCGCCGTAATCCTTTATCATTGGCGCGGGACCGTCGACGTGCGTTCGCTGCCACGGTTGATTGTAATGTTCGTAACAGCGACGATATGTCTAAACCTCCAAATCCGCTCTTATATGTTCCGGAAGCTTGTTTCACACGTAGTGGACGTGATCGCCGCACGTTTGCAGCAGAACGGCTTTCGGCACTAATTGCAGCTGTTCGGCGCTCAAGTCGCAAATATCGGAAAGTCTCGACAGTAGAACGAACATTTTTGCTACTGAGCGATTCGTGATCTATAAATAAGCGTTCGAGTCAGCCAAAAAGTCGGCAGTGTGGAAAAAAATGAGATTCGTGCGACAACCGTTGGCGATTCGCGTGACGAACTGCGACGACAGATCACGGTCGATGGGAGGCAACGCGGAGAAGCGCAGACACGGTACGATGCTGCCGGCTACTATACGCGCGATCATTTGCGGCCCTTTGAATTGCGGTAAAACCAACGTTCTGATTAGCTTGCTGGAAAGTCCGCACGGTGTATGTTTCGAAAACGTGTACGTGTACTTGAAATCGCTGCAACAGCCGAAATATCGATATCTGAAGAATTTATTGACATTGATCGACGAAATCGGCTACTTTACGTTCTCCAATAACAGTGACGTCATTCCACCGAGCGACGCGTGTCCAAACTCGATCTTCATCTTCGATGACGTAGCGTGCGATAAGCGAGACGCTGTGAGAGAGTATTTCTCAATGGGCAGCCACTCGAGCGTCAACTCCTTCTATCTCTGTCAGACGTACGCGAGAATATCTAAACATCTGATACGTAACAACGCGAATCTGCTGATCCTGTTCAAACAGGATGGTACCAATTTGAAACACGTGTACAACGATCACGTGAATACCGACATGTCGTACGATGAATTTTGCGCGTTGTGCCACGATTGTTGGCAACAAAAGTATGGATTCGTAGTGATAGACAAGCACAGCGCGCTTTCAAACGGTCGATACAGAAAAGGATTTAACATGTTCGCGATACCGTAAAAGCGATCAGTCGATGCCGATACCTCGTCGGAGGTGAAATGTTAGCGTTACACAGAGAGATCGACACTCTGATTTTTTTTCCGCGATGGCTGCGATCGACGAGAGCGAGAATATTCGCGAACGCGAGAAGGTCATGAAGAAGATTGCGAAGAAGAGTAATTCGATTCGCAAGAAAATTCGCGCTTTGAAGACCGGTAAGATCGAGAAGGACATTGAGTTGGACACGCACTTTAAACCTCTCATCGGGCCGTTGAAAAAGATCGTTGACAACTCGAGCTTGATCGCGGTGAAAAAAGAGGAGCCGACGGAGAGCGACGCTGACGCGAAAATCGAACCGCTATACGTTACAAAGCGCGGGGAGGAGGAGGAGGAGGAGGAGGAGGAGGATGCTACACCGAAAAGAAAGAGGAAACGATTAGACTCCTGGTCCGATCTGTCATCGAAACCGTGTAAATCTGATCAATCGAAACGATCGATAGTACTACCAATAACCTCTACACCGATAACCTCTACACCGACGCGAACCGTGCAACGTACAAGTCCCGAATTTCTCAAAAACGTGGATGTTCGAAACCACTAACGACTCGATCGGGACGACCGTTCAAAAGCGGTTGCAAACGTCGGAGGGTCGAGAATTGTTTGTAGAAACGTTGCAAGATCACTTGGGTTCACTGAGCCGAATTTACATCGCAGAGGTTTTGGGCGCATGTCCAACAATAGACATAGTGTACGGCGTTTATCTCGGCAAGAATGAATTGATGCTCAGTAATAAACGTTTTGACGTGGACAAAGCGGATAACATTTATATCGACGGCGTACGATACGCCGGCACACCCGGTATTTATGAGTTGATCTTCAGGAAAATACCCGATGACAAGCTCTACACGGAGGACGATAAGATTAAGTACAGGAGCATAATGTTGACAACGAGTGCTCATAAATTCAAACACGATCCTCACGAGCGAGTAAAGGGTAACGTGGGATACAAGTATCAATTTGTAATCTCACCGTTGATATCGACCGGATCCAAGAAGAAAAAATCCGGAAAGGGATTATTCACGCCTCGCGCGATGACGCTAACCGATAATAAGATCGACTACGTGCACTGGGACGACCTCAACGAGCTGGTGGATCGTCTGCGATTGCTCGACGCTTCGCGTCAAGCAGGCAACAATGCCCACGACAACAAGATCATGTCGATCATCGAGGAACTTCGCGAAGCCGGGCTTATTATAAATTAAACGGTGCGACAGCGATCCGTTCAATCAGCGCCGAAATGTCGATCAACAAATTTGGATTGTTTGAGCACAGCGGAGACGCGACGAATGAAATTTCGTACCATCAGTGGAGCGGATTAATGAGAAATTTCGTGCGCAATAACGCTTTGTGTCGCGCCGTCACGGACTTTGACGCAAGGTCGCGCAAGATTTGTCGCGTAGCGCAACCTGAGACTGACGGTGACGCGGTTAACAAACTATACGTTGATCAATTTTTTAAAATGTTAAGCAATCAACGAAAAGAATCAGACGAGAAGCTGACTGCGTTCGAAAAAGATCTGCAAGCGTTACGAACTGCGATAAACAAGATTCGACGTGCGAATATCGTTGAATCAGACGCGACAACGAACAACAATGGACAAACGGTTCAGCAGAAACGACTATCGAAAGGTGACGATTGAAGAGAGGCAACGGTTAATTAACGACGGCGAGGAACGGCAACAAACGATTCGAGAACGGTTGTCGGACGGCTGTCTAACGGTTCAAGAACGGTTTTCGAACGGTTCAAAAACAGCTCAGAAACGATTACGAGCGGTTTAGAAACAGCTGCGAACTACGCGGAGACAGGAAAGGCTACAAACGGCTAAAGAATGTCGACGACGACGACGACGACGACGATGAGTGGTAAGAAGCAGTTAACTGACGACGACGAACGACAACGAACGATTCAGGAACGATTGTCGAACGGCTGTCGAACGATTCACGAATGGTTTAGAAGCGGTTACGAACTGTTCAGAAGCGGTTATGAATTGTTCAGTAACTGCTACGAACGATGCACTAGAAGCAGAAACGGCGACAACGAAACATGAAACCGTTAAAATCGACCGATGCGGATAAAAATATCGAAAAGCGACGGTCGGTGGACGAATTGCACGCACCGGCGAGAAGAAATTTCCCCCGCAGACACGTCATAGTGCGAGAGTACGACGACTGTGGCAGACTGACATCGTTGAAATGCGTCCGTACTCGCGTCCGTACTCGCGTTTCAACGGAGGCTACCACTACATACTCACCGTCATCGATGTGTTGAGCAAGTACGCGTTGGCCGTGCCGCTCAAGGGTAAAGGCGGCAACGAACAGCCGACGCTATCACTGAGATAATTCGACGCAGCGGGAGGTGCCCTAGTAATCTACAAACCGACATGGGGAAGGAATTTTACAACGCCGACGTGCAACGTCTCGTGAGAAAACACGACATCAATCATTATTCCACGTATTCGATGTTGAAGGCGTCGGTCGTCGAGCGATTCAATCGTACGTTAAAGACCAACATGTGGAAGATGTTTACGCTCAACGGAAATTACAAGTGGGTCGACGCGTTGCCGCAACTCGTGTCGGATTACAACGCGCGCAAGCATCGAACCATCGGCATGCGACCCGTCGACGTTACCCCGCGAAAGCCGAAAGACTCTTGGCTACGGTGTACAGCGCGATAAAGATCGCGGATCCGGCAAAATTCAAAGTGGGTGACTCGGTACGCGTTAGCAAATACAAAACAATTTTCGAGAAGGGCTACACATCGAATTGGACCACCGAGGTGTTCAAGATCGTTAAAGTGCAGCGTACCAATCCCGTAACCTATCTACTCGAGGACTATCGTGGAAAGTCCGTCGCTGGGGCGTTCTACGAGCACGAGTTGCATCGCGCGACTTATCCGGACGTATCTCGTGGAGAAAGTACTGCGCAAGAGGGGTGATGAGGTTTACGTTAAATGGCTGGGATTACGCACAATTTATGGATACGCAAGGACAATGTTATTTAATTCGTGCAAACTGTATTTTATTCTTAACATAAAAAATATGCAATATGTAATATGTATTACATGTAAAATGTTTGAAATATGAAATACATATAAAGTACGTAAAAAATATGAAATACACATGTGTAATATCTTTATTAATATTCAATAAAAATTATTCGCCAGTGATGAAATAATAATTCGGTATAGTTGAACGGCCTGACTGGCAAGTTTTATTAGGTATATCACAACGACGTTTCGACCACTATTTTGGGTCCTTTTCAAGTTATTTTAACAATGATAGATCATTGTGCGTCAATCATATAAAATTTGTGGCGGGTCGGAAAAATACGACGGTCTCATGTGAAGGCGCCGAAAAACTAATGATTCATCATTAGTTTTTCGGCCTTCACATGAGACCGTCGTATTTTTCCGACCCGCGACGAATTTTATATGATTGACGCACAATGATCTATCATTGTTAAAATAACTTGAAAAGGACCCAAAATAGTGGTCGAAACGTCGTTGTGATATACCTAATAAAACTTGCCAATCAGGCCGTTCAACTATACCGAATTTTTATTAATATTCTTTCCAATACTGTAATATAATACAATACGTTACGTTATATTACATTCATACATTTGTACGTTATACGACTTACGTTGTACTACTATATTATATATTACGTTACATACATATACTACTGCATACGTTATACTATTACATACATGCATACATACATGTATACATACATGTATACATACATACGTTACAAAGTGTTCGCGAAATCGCTGATTAATCCCGGCGATGGAAGCGGGATGAGAAGGACGCGCGTGGAAGGTGTTAATTAATTATTCTGTAATATAAAATGTAACTCAGAACACAGTCTGAGCCGTCTTTAATACGAGAATAGATATATACAGTCTGACCTGAGAGTGGTGGGCAGTCTTTCGGAGTTTACTAAACATAAGAAGTCTTTGTATATCGTTCGTGAGTGGGCGAGGCAAATTGCCCTCCTCGTGATGATTAGCCCGTGAGCCGGTAAGACACGTGGCGGTCGGCACTCGCGCACATGTGAGCCTGAGTCGTCGTGTTGATGTACCCGAGTAGAGCTGGATGAGCGGTCGCTTTACATGTTAATGCAGTATCTCGGCAGCTGTAATCACTGCGGTGGGCACTTTAATGTGTAGTCACAATCAAAAATGCACAGAGCACACGTCGTGCGTCTGATCACTGCGCGGCCATTTGTACGCCTCTGAATATCGCGAGCAAGACGTTGGCGATGAGCGCGCCCGTGCGTGCGCAAGCTGCCGCGGTGATCGGGCGTCGATACCCGATCGATGCTGCCATCTGATCGGACGGCGCAATGTAAACGGAATCTCGAACACAAAGGTATTCGGTAATGTCCCCACGGTAACGTATCGGTCGAATCGGGTATAACGTATCGCTTATCGTCGTACGGACTCAGAGCGATTTTTGTTTCGGACACGGTGTACACCTCGTGTGACTTCGATCGTATACAGGACTGTTGTCGCGTCATTTCAATTTCGTCTCGCAGACATCTCGTGTAATCGTCGAACGTTATAGTAGGGGAGAGTGGG
Organism: Temnothorax longispinosus; assembly: GCF_030848805.1. Lineage (NCBI taxonomy): Eukaryota > Metazoa > Arthropoda > Insecta > Hymenoptera > Formicidae > Temnothorax > Temnothorax longispinosus. The sequence continues at coordinate 8,308,474 of NC_092365.1, read as the reverse complement.
CTCCCTTGAGCCACGGGGTCCAATGTGACAGTGCGAGTTTTCTGTATTAACGTTCTGCAAAATAGTGACGGTGGGTATAAAAACTTTCGTTTTCAAAACATATAACTTCCATCAAAAAATTATGCCGAAATAAGCATATATACTTTAGTTAAAGGCAGATATGTAATTGGAGCCTTGCAAAGTAAATTTTTACTTGTCATAATTTTTTGATATGTATAGATTTCTAAGGATTCTACAGTTAAAAAAAAATTCATAAGACGTTCGTCGGGATCTAGGTTCAATACCAAAGTGCGCACAAAAACGTTTAATTGTTTTGTATTTGAAATATTTACGATAAATAATATCAATGTTCAGTGGGGTCCAATGTGACGCAGGTTGATGGGGTCCTCTGTGCCACGCTTACAGAACTACACTTTTTCCTATAAAATGAAATAATTTCCATCGATATAATCATCTCCACACTTTTATTTTCTCTTTTTTTCATCCTTTAGTTACAGATCACATGTAATCGAGTCGCTATGAGGCAATATTCGTTGATTTCTACTAAAGTGAGGTTATATCGATGTTCAGTGGGGTCCAATGTAACGCAGGTTGATGGGGTCTTCTGTTCCACGCTTACAGAACTACGCTTATTTTCTCTTTTTTTCACCCTTTAGTTACAGATCACATGTAATCGAGTCGCTGTGGGGCTTTGTTTTCAGTTTTCAATTAGATCTCTTCTACGTGTCACAGAATACCCTACCTTTCACATTACATGTCACAGTGTACCCTACACTATGGCTCAATCGACCCCACGCTTTTGGTCCACTGTGAAAAACGCAACATTTCGAAATATCATTATTTTTGCAAAATATTTCTGAAAATTTACTTCTTAAATTATTTACAAACAAAGTTTATTATATTAAACATCGAATAGTCTCATTTATATTATAATAAAGTTATTAAAAATTATTTTTAATGTGATTTGAAAAAACGTGGTTCAAGGGTGCCCACTCTCCCCTACGCGCTACGACGTTGCTCTTGACTCCTTTCGCTTTTTTACAGTCTTTCTTACAATCCACTCTCAACGCGTACATCTTCGCCCTGAGTCCAACGAATTCGGTCATGATCGCACCGTTATTCTCGTCCTTCATCAAGCCCGGCACTTTTTTGTTCTCGAGCGTTATACTGTACGCGTTGTCGATCGCATAATCGCTCGTGTCGAATCTAACGATATCGCGTTTCACGTTCTCGTACACATCCTCGCACTCTACGTGATATATAAGGCAGTCCGTATCGGTGTACATAATTCTACACATGTCGCCATACAGGGGAGACATACTCGTGATGAAATATGTACAAACAGACTTTCGATACGTCGAGAATGCACATGCCGACGTAAATAGGTTTGTCAAATTTAACTTCGAGTTTTCGCAGTTCAACGGCTATCAGATTTTCCGAAAACACGCTCCTGCTGTGAAAATTTGGTTTCGAGATCAGTGCCTCTGCGTTGTATCGTCCGTCCCACTTTGTCAGTAATTTTACGTCGACGTGATTTCGAACGTTCTCCATCGTTTTCCCGAAAACCGCGTTATTCATCAATTTATATAAATTTTTCTCAAAATCGTTCTTGGCCAGTGTTCTAAATTTTGTATTGAGCTCGATGTAAGTGCGGAGCCACGTAGATTAAGCGAATTGCAATACGCGATGTATCTTTATGACGCAAAGGCCGTGGCGCGTGCACTGCTGTAGGTTGCGATAATGGATGACGTAACGCTTCTTATCGTACAGCGTGGCGAGAAGTTTGTCCTGCCGTTTGCCGGGCGGTTTATCGCGCGTTGGACAGAACGGTAGGTCAGCGTGCGCGTCGTGTATATTCTGCGGATACTCTAGATCGACTTCGAGAATATAACCCGTGGGCGAAGGTGAAGCGATCGCGCTAAACTCGAAATTCGAAACGTCTTTGACCCATCGAAAATCTGCGTAGGGCAGTAGCTGACACATCGCCCAGCCGTACAAGTTGTTTACATCGAAATACATCAGGTATGAGGATGGTTTCAATGAATCGTACGACTGCATATACTTGTTGTTGGCCCGCGCGTATCTGTTTGAACATTGACTCAGACCACCGCGTTCGATGAACATAACCATGTCAATGTCGGTGAGCAGTTTGAAATTTACGCGAGTATGTTTCAACATGGCGTCCCATGTGAAACCTGGCAAAGTGTAGTAGTACGCGGGATCAAGTCCGTAACTCGCTATACAACTGTCGCGGAAATTTTCAAAAACGTCGGCCAATAACAAGACATCGGTCTTTAGATACAGATCGCTGTATTCTCCCAAGGTTCGAACGGAGAACCGTCGCCAGACGTTCGCGGCGCGCTCGTAATCGCTCTCGGATACGGTGTCACCGGTCAAGGAACTGTAAAACGATTCGCGCGGTGGTAAACACGTGTCCTCCAGCTTGTACACACAATCCACGTATTCGTACGGAAATACGCCTTTTCGCGTCAAAAGATCAAAATCCTCGGTCGATAACTGTGAAAATTGAGAACGTACAATTTTTAACTTATCTCTGCATAGAAAAGATGCTAATTTATCGAGGCCGCTACTCAAAAATTTATACGAATCGATAAACCGTAATTTTATGTCGCTTTGCGAATCTGATTTTTCTGTGGTATCTTTAACGTGTTTCGTGAACGAAATGTATTTTTCTTTCGTGATTGGAAGTAAGTCTACACGTCCTTCGTACGCTGTAGCTATTTCCGTGATAATAAAATGCGCGTCGTAACCCGATAAATTATGAAAAATTATTGGAATGTAATGCGAATATGTATAATTTAGATTACAGTTGGAATGCGCGGGACCTCTATAACGACCGGTCAGATGACAATAATCGCGTACTCGCACGTCGTCTGGCTCGAACGGTTTTTCACAAATGTGGCAATGCGTCGCGCTGTGAAATATCTCCCGCTCGTCTCGCGTTAATTCCGTCATGCGAACTTTACCGGATAAGTTAGTCTTTACGTCGTGTGCTAAACGTCTTAGTTCCTCGGCGAACCACGCGACGCAATCCTTATCGCGACGAAACCGATACGCGGATAACGAGTCGTCGTACGAGCACCGTGCAACCGTACACTTCGGGTAGGCAGGCGAGAGCGGGTGAAAGCCCGCAAGAAACGAGTCAGCGGACGCAGCAACCGGAGGAGCGAGCGGAGATGACGACCGCACTCCCGGACAGCGGGCGGAGCGAAAATACTCGCGAGTTCATTGATGTTCGAGCTAAGAAAAAACGGCGCCTGCGCGATGGCGAACGCATACGATGCAAGATGAGAATAAATCTCCCGGCGAGTACGAAGGAGAGACTCGTCGTGAGGAATAGGCGCGAAATCCAGGCGATCTCATTCGGGTTTTCCAGTTTCTATTTAATAAGACCGCATCAGGACCATATGGCTATTTCTTTCTCTAGATATAAGAGTCCGATGCCGAAGAAGGCACTCGGAGATAATATATATATAGAATACCTGTTTATTTTCTTTGATTTTATTTTTGATAACTTTCTCGCCAAAATGGCCATTCAGTTTATTTCGGTTTTAAGACATTCACGTTTATTTAGTTTTGAGATTACATTTACGGTATTATTTTACATAGAATTAAGTTGCGTTGAGAGCCCGTGTGACCAGTTAGATTTAGATTTTTGCGTTTCATTAAAATACAGGCTGAATAGCATAACGGTCGGTAATACGGCAAAGACCGCGCGTGATTGTAGGTTAAGAATTATATCCGGCCGATAGATATAAAACAAAGTTTAGTTGATACTTTGACTCACCGCCGATCAAAAAGGTCTTATATTATTTACCGGTTGTCGATACAGTTTAAGCGATAATGATCGTATAATGATAAGCGCGTTTAATTGAAACGCCGACATAGAGTTACGGCGATAACTCGTATTGGGGGCACGGAGGAACAACCCCCGGACCCGGTACGCGCGTCCATAAGGTGGGCGCCGAGAAAAGACTAAGTTCTTGGGAAAAACCATCTTCTCCGGGAACAACCAGGCCAAAATGTCATTCGAGGACCTGGGACACAGCTCCAGGGGGTTCGCGCCATGACCCGGTGAAAATCCTCGGGAAACGTAACTTCTCCAGGAAAAAAGAGGTCCGACGGACTCGCCAGGACCGAAGGAGCCTCTCCAGGGGGTCGGCGCCATTGTCCGGCGAAATCCCGACGAAACGCACTTTCGCCAGGAACTTATCCATCCGACGGTCTTACCAGGACATGGGACACCCTTCCAGGGGGTCGGCGTCAAGGTCAGACGAGTTCCCCGGAAAACGCATTTTCCCCGGGAACGAACGACGGAATCCGTCGCGAGAGGTCCTGGGACACCTGCCTAGGGGGTCGACGTCGAGCTCCGACGAGATCCCCGGGAAACGCATCATCTCCGCGAACAGTGGCCCGGAACAGCGATACCAGCTCCCGAGAAACCTAGCCAGAGGGTCGGCGTCAACGGCCGACGACATCGACGTCACCCGGACGTCGTCTACAGGAAGAACACCCAAATTCATCATCAGGGGCATCTCCGAGGAGGTGCGCATGGGTCGACGTCGTCCGCGTCGAACAGTTTCCGCGAGTGAAAACCTGGTGCAGCGGTACCGAGGAAGGAAGGTTCTCGCACCGCGTTGCGCGCGGAAATTTCCACGGGAACCTTCTAGAACGGGCATAAGTGAGAGATGCGCAAAAGGGCACGCGAGAAAGTAGTGAAAATCATCGTGTTTTCGCATGATCGCGCCAGATGTGCCGGCCGCGAACAATAGACGATCGAGAAAGTTCCGAGGAGTGGGAACGATCCGGCATAAGTGGGGAGCCCAAGCGAGAGCGACCGCTCGAGGCAGTCTCACGGGTATAGCCGTGGCGAATACACGTATCACACTCTGTACGATCGGCATACGCGTTATACTTTACAACCGAGAACTCCCGCGTACTATCGCGTAAAAATTACTCGTCTTAAATAACAGCGAGGGGCAATTAATTGCCAAATACAATCGAGTGTTAGCAACAATACGCGAGTTGAAATTCGGATACATTGTTAATTAACGGAAGTGCAATTATCGAGTATATAACAACCACGGGCATTGGGTCACGCGGATACGGAATATTGTGCGGACATTATTAATCATTGTATATAACCACCGAATACTCGTTCGTTAAATCAGCGCACGAACATTGTATGATAGAGTGATGGTCACGGCCGAGTGCGTGATCATAGTTTAACAATCACGAGGCACAAAGTCCTCCGATCGGAATAATTATCTGGAATAAAGGCATCGTATCGACTAAACGAATAAGCCGAGATACGCAATTTGAATAATTGTGCAACTTTATTAAAATAAAGCGACATTCACACCGAGGCGAGAAACTCGCGTTGTGAGACACCTTTATGATATTGTGAAACGGCCTGTAATGTTGAAATGATGATCTGGAATTAAAGATTAATTAATTCTGAAACAAATTGTCCTGATTAATTGTAAAAAATTATCGATACTTACCTTCTACTTACCTTGTCCTTCGGCGATGATCCAACGTTGGCCAGCGGCAATCCGGTATGCGATGTAAGGCGAGGATCCGGGGAAGCAGAGCAGCAACAGAGCAGCAATCCATCCGAGGCGGGAATCTGAAAGAAAAGAAGCGAATTAGTACGTAATTAAAACATAATTATCGGGACTTATCCTTATCTGGTATGCGAGGTAAAGCGAGGATCCAGAGACGGATAACGGCAACGGCGATCCATTCCGGACGTCGATCTGCAACAAAACATAAAATAATTATCACATAATTATTTTATAATTACTTACCTCTATCTGGTATGCGATGTAAAGCGAGGATCCAGGGATGAGAAGCAGCAACGGTGATCCAACAGGGACATCAGTCTGAAATAAAATTTAGATAATTAGGATCTCATTATTTTATCCTTACTTACCTCTATCTGGTATGCGATGTAAAGCGAGGATCCAGGGATGAGAAGCAGCAACGGTGATCCATCAAGGACATCCTTCTGAAACAAATAAATCCTATTAGCGTCTTGCGAATAATCGGGGCGTTGATGCGAACACTTACCTTCTCGGCAGTCTAAGGTAAAACCGAGTGGCGACCGTTTGATAGGAATATTATCCGCCGGAATCGGGCTCAACACGTGCCGTCCGGTCACAACCGCACGTAATATCCTATGTTAAATACCCGATGATGTTGAGACGTGTATGTGGACGTTGTCGGATCCGCATCCGTCTTCTCGAGGGTACATTCCAGGTCGGCGTACACGACGAACGGAACTCGTTCCTTCCTGCTGTGATTCTTAAAACTCAGCCACTTGTCGTCCTCGCTCGGTATGGCACAGTTGTTTATTTCTTGACAGTCTACTCGGTGGGCTTCCAATTTCTCGCTCGATCTAAAATAATGTAAACAACTGCAAAAAAAAACACAATTTTTAAATTTTTATATTAAAAATATTTCATAATTTTATTAAAAGAAGTATAGGTACTCACCGATCGCAAAAGTATTTCCGACCATCATGCCTGCTCAATTGCGAGCTAACGAGACGCGATAGGTTCTTTATCCACGCGAAATGTCCCACGTTGTCGTCTCGCGGGTCCTGCACGTACAGCAAATTGACGTGCTTTTCTCTCTTCAGGTCGGTAAGCCGTATCGGGAGAACGTTCGGCGTCTTCTCTCCCTCGATGGTATACACATTGATGGATATATCGTTAAGTCGTTCGAACTTTTTAATCTGTTTCAAAGTCAATGGAAACTCAATGCCATGTAAATTTAATACTGTTGTGTAATGTCGGTACGAGGATTTTCTTTCTGAATTTCTTTCGGCTGGACGTAGAGCAGCCACCACCGACCACGCGAAGCATGCATTGTCCATCGATTGCACGTTGATCACCGCTTTTTTCAATTTAATTTTCTCAGGTAAATTGATGTAACATCCCGCGTGCAAAAGATTGTATTTGTTCACGTTCACAGTCAAATTAAGTATACGCGACAACGCCCACCCTCTGTCGCGTTCCTGAAACTCTTCGAGACGCGATAAAGTAGGCTCGATAACGTGTTGCTCGTACCACTCGCACAGATCGGACGCACAAAAGAGTTCACAGTTTCCCGTGCTGACACTTTTGTTCGCACGTTTGTCAACCATCACAAATTCGCCGTTGAACACAATGTTTATCTTTACACTTGCGTGTCTTTGCATGACGTTCCGCACACGATCGAGCACGACGACTTCAGCATCTTTGAGAAATTTTCGCGGTTCGATGTAATTGATATTTATCACCGCACCGGTCAATACACGGCTTTCGAACGCGGCATCGATCTCTCGTCAAACGAGTCTTTCCGCGTTATCGTCACTATTAGTGCCCGCCGCGTACTTACCACCGATATGTACGAACCGTCTCTGTAATAGAGTCTTTGCACCTTCGAGTCGCGCGATTTTTGCCACTAAAGATTGTCTGTCTACGCGGCTCTCATCTGTGATTGAGAGCCGCGGACGTTTGGAACGACAGTCTTCTTCGAGCTGCTCAATAAATTCCTCGCATCGCCATGTCCATGCAAAATATTCGTCCAAGGTAGCGATTTGGTCGGATCGTTCCAACAGGTTGCGTTCCGTTTTATCGAGATGTTCCATGTTTTGTTTTTTAATACTGTCTTTTTTTCACGCACTATTTTTTTAGATCACGTCACATTCTTCGATGGAGCACTTGCACGTGACTCGATCGCACGCTGAACAATATCGTTTGCAATATTGAACGACATAGTGCGTAAGCATAAAACAATGAGATTGAAAGTAGGGGGCATTAAAGTGATTAAGCTCCCAATTATTATAATCATCTTGGTCACGTTCATAAGTTCTTTCAAGCATCAATAAATAATTAGGATCATTGATAGGGTCAGGGTACATATACATACGTACCGAATTGTTCATCACCACCAATTCAACGTATTTCCCAATACCTGTATGAATCTTAATGTATGTTGCTTCACAATCATCGAGTTTTTGATAAATTTTAGTCACCCAATAGCGATAGTCAACAATAGGTTTAATATAATACGGCACAACGTCAGCACGGCGAGCTGCACGTGATTTTTTCTCGCTAACGCACTCGTCCCGCAGCCGTCGATACACTTTCCGTCTCACGTTAGAATCCCAGTCATAAGGAAAAGCGATATCGATAACGAATCTTTGTCTAGTGATGCCTTGACCGGTTCCGCGTATACCGAGTTCGCGATCGCGAAGAAACTGCACCGGTGATATTCGTCGCACATCCTTCAATTTCACTCCTTGATCTTCTTTACGCAAACCGTTGTCGGTGACATCTATTGTAATATCTTCCATTGCTAAATCCACAGATTTTGGAGACTCTAAAGAATTCTTTTCTTCAATTATCCACACCATTGCGCACGTTATATATAATGCCCCACTCGCGATAATGTTTTTTTTATCACTTCATGCAAATCGGGCACATGTTGCATGGATATATTTGGAACAATGAAGTATTACGACAATCTTTGCAAAATCGACCGTTCATTACCTCGTACGGTTCGGTTACATGCTCTCGATATTCACGTATGTGCTCACCAGTGTCTGGTGCAGCGATCATACACGAATAACACACAGTGATGTGAATCCGGCCCGGTTTTTCGCGCATGCGCCCCCCTCCACTGCGCACACAGAGTGACGCTCGGTCTATCGGTGTGTCGGCAGCGCTCGGCAGTGCCGAGCGGGAGTGAGAATATTACTCCCTCCTTGTCGCTCTCACTTAGCTCGTAGACACGTATTTTTTTGTTTGGCCTACAATTAATATTTCCGAGTGTAATATTTGTAAGAAATTGAATTTGTCGGTAACTGTTACTTGTAAGTTAATTAATATCTTGAAAATATTTAATTTTATATATACGTACGGGGTATTTTCGTTAACAAATATATTTATATAAAAACTATATTTTATATATTTATTTATGTCGAATAATGATACACATTTAATAATGATTCACATTATTTAGTTGCACATTTCGGGCCGATTCCCGAGGCGACGCCGACGTCTTTTATACCCCCATTACCGCTCGAGGCTCAGCGGCCGAGCCGCCGATCGCTCACGTGACGCGTAATCTCAGGCGAAGTATTCTCGCTATTTGTAGAATAAATTTCAATCTACTTTTGTTTTATATGATTCACGCTTGTTGAAGTATAAAAAATTGAAATTTGTACATGTAATATGTGTATATAATGTATGTGAGGTACAAGAGGGTGGCAGTGTGGTCTTGTGGTAAAGCGCCAGACTCGTAATCCCGAGGACCCGGGTTCGAGTCCACCTGACCACAGGAATTTTATATTCCAAACTGCACCCCCCGCACGAGTGGGGCTCGTGCGGAGAAACTGGGCTAATTTTCGGAGGAAAAATGGATGGTGGTTTTTTCATTTATCAGCTCTTCTATATTTGCGATCAGGTCTGTGTTGGTCTTGTTTAAAAATTAAATTTAAAATTGGTCGTCAAGCTTGGGGAGCTTGGGAGTTTTTTTTTTTAAATAAGCTAGGGAGTTGGATATTACCGAGCCCCTAAGAATTAAAGCGTATATCTAAGCTTAGAAATGTTTCAAAAAACAAAATGTGCAGTTTTAGATAGGTAATTTATTTGGCCATTTATATATAATAGTAATAATCTTCAAAGTTAAACACAAATTAAAATATTAACAATTTTCCAAAAAATGAGAAAACGCGGTATTACCGAACAGGTCTGATAATATCGTGCCTATAAAAATTACTTTGGCTTTAGCCAGTGACATGAAGTAGAAACAATAACAAAATGTTTTTTTTTTATATTTATGCATTAATATTGTTCGAGAGCGCGCGGTAGCGCGAGATAGCGCGCGGTAGAGGACGACCACAAAAGAAACGGAGAGGAACAGCAAGTACAGAAATACAAAGTTTAATGTTCAATATGTACACTTATTTACACGAGTTTCCTTTTCAGGCAAAATGCCGTGAGCGCGCACAGAGTCTAGCACGGCGAAAGCGGCGATATAGCAATTAAGCACGCGAGTGCGTAAAGCGGTGATGAGCGGTAAAGCAAAGCGGTTGTATAGAAATACTAGCGGTGTTCTATGATCTGCGAGCGAAATCGATTCCGCGGCGCAGCGGCGGTCCTTTTAACACCTCCGAGGCGAAACTCCCTCCCTGCAGACTTCTCAGAATTTCGGGAGGGTGATTGGCCGTCGGAGTCCTGCGTCATGGAGCTGACGTCACCGGTTTCACGTGGCGACCCGACGGGGTCGTCACCTGTTTTCGAGTGCTTTGTGTATAGCATGGATCGTTCCTTTGTTCTAGCGTTGTTGTTTGACTTTATTATTGATAACAATGTTAAAGTTTCTAGAAAGCTAATCCCGAAAGATCCATGCTATACCGAATATTTCCGTGACAATTCTTGAGCGGCATTTCACGCAAATATTAATTTACTCAATTTACTGCAAGCGTGCATGTGCTGACATGCAGCCGAACGCGACTTCGTCGCGATGCTAAATTTTGCGATCTCAAACATTCCCGCCCGCCTCGTCATGCTTGACGAAACAAGACGGTGTGTTCGATGGCTCGCTCGATGAGGCGCCTGACGTCGCGGTCGACAGAATCGATATGCGATCGATTTCGGCGCGTGGTGCAGGCGAGCACCAGCTGCGTGGTGCGCCTGCGCAGTGTCACAACGTGCGACGATCCCGAGCGAGACACATAAATATTCGCGATATGTGCGTAACGCGAGTTCGGTGATATGTGAAACGTGAAGTGAAGTGATGCGCGAAAGTAATTTCACGACGTGAACTTTGGATAGTGGCAGAAGGCCAACGGAGATAATTAAACATTGGCGGAGGGCCGATAACGACAGTTAAACATGGGCTGAGGGCCGGTAACGACAATTAAACATAGGCTGAGGGCCGAGACCGACAATTAAGCGACCGTAAATGTCGAGTGGCTCACGCATCCGTCGGCGGCGGCTGGTCCTTGATCCAGGGAAGTAGCACGAGCTTGCACAGCGGGCGCACGAGCTCTGAGGTGGATGTCCGAATTGTTGCAACGCGGACCACGCCGTCGTCCCCTGGGTGCAGTCTCACGATCCGGGCGAGAGGCCATCGACTCGGTGGAGTGTTCTCGGAGCGTACGAGGCACAAGGCTCCCACGTCCGGAACGTCCTCGGTTTTGTGCCACTTCGGCCGGGCTGTCATCCCGTGGATATATTCACGCGACCATCGAGACCAGAAGTGATCGCGCATTTTTTGAATGTGCTGCCACCGGGATAGTGTGCCGTCGGCAGTCTCCTCGAGTGAAGGCTCGGGCACGGCCAGCAGCGGGGCGCCGATCAGGAAATGCCCCGGTGTGAGTGCGGAAATATCGTCCGGGTCGTCAGATAAAGCCTGGAGCGGTCGTGAATTCAGGCAGGCTTCGACTTGTGCGAGGAACGTGGACATTTCCTCGAAAGTGAGTGTGCTCTCTCCGATAACTCGTCGCAGGTGATGTTTCGTGGATTTCACCGCTGCCTCCCAAAGTCCGCCGAAGTGTGGTGCGGCAGGCGGATTGAAGTGCCATTTCACACCTTTGGAGGTGACAGAATGGGCGATGCGACGGCCGTCGGCGGATGACGCGCGGAACATGTCTTGGAGAACTCGGTCAGCGCCGACGAAGTTGGTGCCACAGTCCGAGTAAATCTCCTCGCAGAGGCCTCGACGTGCTGTGAAGCGACGGAATGCAGCCAGAAATGCATCCGTCGTATAATCGGAGACCACGTCGAGATGCACGGCCTTGGAGCTGAGGCAAACGAACACGGCGATGAAGGCCTTGTAGGCCTTGTGCCCTCGTCCTCGGCTCGTGCGGATGAGAATGGGGCCGGCGTAGTCCAAGCCGGTCCGGAGGAACGGGCGCGCTGGTGTGACTCGTCTTCGAAGAAGATTTCCCATGGGCGGCTGCGGTGTGGCCGCTCGCCATCGCGTGCACGTGACGCACCGATGCAGCATCTGCTTGACCACGGTCCGACCTCGAGGGATCCAGAATCGAAGGCGGAGGAGCCCGAGAGTGAGCTGCACTCCCCCGTGCAGCGTTCGACGGTGGCAGGAGTCGATCAGCAATCGAGTGAGCCACGAAGATGGTGGGACGATCATTGAGTGCTTCTCATCGTGAGGTAGCGGAGCGTGCTTCAGGCGTCCTCCTGCTCGTAACACGCCGTGGTCATCCAGGAATGGATTTAAGTGCACCAGTGAGCTCCTCAGTGGTGCAGTGCGGTTGAAGGCGACTGCGGTGACTTCGGCGGCGTAGTGCAACCCTTGCACCACGCGGAGCCACAGAAACAGTGCCTCATCTATCTCGTCAGGTTGAAGCGTGAGCGTCGTGCGGGCGACGGAGTGTCGCCAGCGAGAGCACCAGGCCGTGACTCTCAGTAGCCGGTGCAGGGATGAGAACCTGAGTAGCATGTCAAAGCTCGACTTCAACCTTCTCAGGCTTGCACCACGACTCGTTGTTCGGGCATCTGGTCTGCGGGTAGTTCGGAGTCCTCGTTCGGCCAGTGAGAGGGGTCCTCCTGGAGCCAGGCTGGACCCGTCCACCACAAGGGGTGGTGCAGTAGCTCACTTGGTGCGATCCCCCTGGAGGCGCAGTCGGCTGGATTGTCCCGCCCTGGGACGTGTCGCCATTGAGCGTCGGGAATCTGCGTCTGGATGTGAGCTACGCGGCTTGCGACGAAGGTCTTCCAGCGGGAGGAGTGCCCTCGAATCCACTGCAGTGTGGTCTTAGAGTCTGACCAGAGAAAGACAGGTGCTGTGGACAGACTTAAAGTGTTGCGATAGTGCTTTGCGAGATTCGAAAGTGACGCGGCGGCACACAGTTCGAGGCGCGCCAGTGTCACTTGCTTCACCGGTGCCACTTTGCTCTTGGCGGCCAGGATGTGTACAGCCTGGAAGTTGTCTGAGGAGACGCGGAGGTACACGACGGCGGCATATCCTCGTTCGGATGCGTCGGCGAAGCCGTGTAGTTCCAAGTGCTGGTTCTCGGTGCCAGTGCCGAGCCAGCGATTCACGCGGAGGCCTTCGAGCAAAGGGAGTTCCTTGAAGAGGAGCTTCCAGCGGTGAGCGTCGGCGGAAGGGAGCGGAGTATCCCAATCCAGCTGCTGCAGCCATGCAGACTGAATTAATATCTTGGCGCGGATTATGACTGGCGCGAGCCATCCCAGTGGGTCGAAGAGACGTGCGGTTTCCGCGAGGACGCGTCGTTTCGTGTACTGAGTGATCGTGCGCGGGTGTATCGCGAACGCGAAGCTGTCCTCGCTCGGGTACCAGAGGAGACCTAACGTGGTCTGACTTTCGTTCTGCCAAGAGTGCGGTTCTTGGAACAGACGGTGTTCCCGGGGAATGCCTTCTAAAGCTTCCTCGCAATTGGACGACCACTTCCGAAGCGGAAACCCGCCCGCCATGCAAAGTTCGCGAAGTTCAGTCTGTAACGCGATCGCGCCGGGTATTGTGTCCGTCCCCGTCTGGACATCGTCGACGTAACGGTCCTCGAGTGCCAGTGCGACGGCGCCCTGCGGATATCGCGCTTTTTCGTCGTTGGCCAACTGAATGAGTGACCGGATCGCGAGAAACGGTGAACACGCGAGGCCGTACGTCACCGTGTTCAGAAGTAGTTCGCGCAGTAGCTCGGTCACCTTTCGTCTCCATAAGATTCGCTGGAATCCGCGGTCTTCAGGGTGCACGAGGATTTGGCGATACATCTGTTTGATGTCCGACACAAGTGCTACGCGGTACCGGCGCCAACGCGAGATCACGTCGGCGAGCGCGGGCAAGAGATTAGCTCCAACGTGTAAGTGAGAGTTCAACGATTCACCGGACTTCGTGCGTTGCGAGCCGTTGAACACCACTCTGAGCTTGGTGGTGGAGCTGGCCTCCTTGAATACTCCGTGGTGTGGTAAGTAACACTTCCCGGTGGTGTTGTCTTCGGAACTGCTCACCTCCGTCATATGTTGCAGGTCTTCATATTCCTGCATAAAGGCTCGGTAGAGCTCACCGAACCGCGAGTCCTGGTCGCATCGTCGCTCCATGGTGGACAGCAGGCGCTCCGCCGGCTTGCGAGTTTCAGCCAGGCTCGTTGGAATTTTCCGGAACGGGAGTCTTACGACGTACCGTCCGGTGGCCGTACGTTCGTGGGTGCGCACGAAGATCTCCTCGCATTCTTCCTCTTCGGGCGTGAGAGCGGCGGGAGCGGAGACGTCGGTTTCCTGCTCCCAAAAGCGGCGCACTAGATCGACTAGCTCGTGGTCGGCAGTGCATTGAAGAGAGCTGCGGTGCCCTTCTGTTGCACCACAGCCCCCCGAGAGGATCCAACCGAGGACCGTCTTCTGCGCGATGGGCGCTTCAGGACCGCCCTTGCGGATACCATCTTCGAAGATGATGGAGCAGACTTCCGCTCCGAGGAGTATCTCGACTGGATCGTTATCCAGGGACTGCGGGTCGGCCAGAGGAAGTCCCTGAATGTGTGGCCACGCTGGAGCGCGCCTCGTAGTCGAGCCCTGATATAGCGAGAGACGCGGCAGAACGAACGCGACGGCGGAGATTGTGGACCCGGTCGTGATGGAGGTGATGCTCACCGTCACCTTCCCGCGGGTCGATCCCGATTTTGAGCCGCCGATCCCGAAGATTGACACGGCGGAGTACGATCGTTTAAGGCGGAGCTGCTGAGCCAGAGATTCTGAGATAATCGAAACTTCAGATCCCTGATCGATTAGAGCTCTCACGGCGTGAGGATCTCCAAGGCGGTCGGCGACTATCACCCGCGCGGTTGCCAGAAGAACGGCCTTGCTATCTTCGTCTTGACGCACTGCGGATTTCGGCTCCACGGGTTTCGGCGCGGGGACTTGAGCCTCGTGGAGCATCGTGTGGTGCCGAGATTTGCACGTTAGGCACGTTTTTGACGATTGGCACTTCGCGATCATGTGATTACCGAGGCAGTTGTAGCACAGCCGATTAGTCTCGACGAAAGATTTACGCTCATTGGCCGGCTTGGCCTTGAAATCGTTGCAAGTCATTAGGGTGTGCTTTCCCTTGCACAACGCACACTGTGGATCGAAGCTACGTTTCGCGGCGTGAGTTTTCGCGGATCGTGTCTCTGTGGCTTTCGACGCGGGTTTCGGTTTCGCGGCATTAAGTGTTAGTATGCGCTTGGTCATAAAGTCCGTGAGTGCCGTGTGATCCGGTGGATTGATGGAGTCGCAGATGGAGGACTCCCACTCGAGACGCGTACGCGGATCAAAGAGCTCGACTACGAGGTGGTTGAAGAGGTCCATCCCGTGGGACTCGATAGGCCGGCCGATGCTCTCCTGCGCGTTAACAGCGGCCGTCGCGGCGTTGGAAATTCGGCTAAGTTCATCGGCGGTATCTCCCTTTATCTTAGCGACGGCGGTGAACGTTGCAAAGTTGGAGCGTATCAACTCCCTTTTATTTTCGTAATGCTTGTCTAAGATCGCCCATGCGCGTTCGTAATTGTCTCCGGTTACGTTTAACGATCGAATTAATTTTTCAGCTGTGCCTTTCACGCACGACCGAAGGTAGTGGAAGCGCTCGACGTTTGAAATGGCTGAGTTTTTGCCGATGACCGACTGGAAGAGGTCACGAAACGACGGCCAGTCTTCATACGTGCCTGAGAAATCGCGCAGCGTAATGCGGGGCAACGAGGTCTTAGGAGAGTGTTCGTTGTTCTGCTCCGGCCCGGCTGGCACTCTGGGCGTCGCGGGTTTTAATTTATTCGCGAGACCGGTAAGCAGACTATGCTGATGCACGTAAGTGTTCTCAACAGTGTCGACAAAATCTGTTTTTGCGTACTCACTCTCGTTGTAGAGTTGCCCGTAACATGCCCGAATGAGATCATGGTTTGACTCGAATTTTGCCCACAGGTCGTCGAGAATGCAGATGCGGGTGCTCACAGCGTCGAGGGTGAGCTTATCTGCACCCAGCTTCCGTAGGTTGTCCATGGAAC
The DNA here is from genome assembly GCF_030848805.1 of Temnothorax longispinosus. Lineage (NCBI taxonomy): Eukaryota > Metazoa > Arthropoda > Insecta > Hymenoptera > Formicidae > Temnothorax > Temnothorax longispinosus. The sequence continues at coordinate 8,292,444 of NC_092365.1, read as the reverse complement.
GGAAGATGCGGCCGTGGATGTCGTGCTGGCTGCTCAGCAAGGCGCTCTGGTCCATGCTCATGACTGCGGTCGTTCTTTGCGGAAGCACTCCCGAATTCGCGGTTGCCGGTATGATCCGGCTCGAAGGACCAAAATGTTCGAGAGCGCGCGGTAGCGCGAGATAGCGCGCGGTAGAGGACGACCACAAAAGAAACGGAGAGAAACAGCAAGTACAGAAATACAAAGTTTAATGTTCAATATGTACACTTATTTACACGAGTTTCCTTTTCAGGCAAAATGCCGTGAGCGCGCACAGAGTCTAGCACGGCGAAAGCGGCGATATAGCAATTAAGCACGCGAGTGCGTAAAGCGGTGATAAGCGGTAAAGCAAAGCGGTTGTATAGAAATACTAGCGGTGTTCTATGATCTGCGAGCGAAATCGATTCCGCGGCGCAGCGGCGCGGCGGTCCTTTTAACACCTCCGAGGCGAAACTCCCTCCCTGCAGATTTCTCAGAATTTCGGGAGGGTGATTGGCCGTCGGAGTCCTGCGTCATGGAGCTGACGTCACCGGTTTCACGTGGCGACCCGACGGGGTCGTCACCTGTTTTCGAGTGCTTTGTGTATAGCATGGATCGTTCCTTTGTTCTAGCGTTGTTGTTTGACTTTATTATTGATAACAATGTTAAAGTTTCTAGAAAGCTAATCCCGAAAGATCCATGCTATACCGAATATTTCCGTGACAATTCTTGAGCGGCATTTCACGCAAATATTAATTTACTCAATTTACTGCAAGCGTGCATGTGCTGACATGCAGCCGAACGCGACTTCGTCGCGATGCTAAATTTTGCGATCTCAAACAAATATCGTCTAGTAAGTACCTACATATAAAAATAAGTGAATGTGTTAACAAATAACGATCATTATAAATTCAAATCAAAACTTAAGCAATGATTTTTTCTGTAAGCACCTTACATTGTAAACTAAACAGTCTTGGTAACTCTTAACACACAGTTATCGTTATACCTATTGTCTATGAATTACAAAAACAACTTTAAAATTTTATCAGTCTCCAAAATTCAATCAGTCTCAAAATTTCAACTTTGGGCGCGAAATTATCAAACTCAATCATTTCACTTTACAACCTTAAAATATATATTAAAGAAACGTGTGTTTTTAAAATCATTTTGCAATCTAATTTTATAGTGTTTTAGCCTATCACATGCGTCAAATTTAATTCTGTAATGTAAATATTATATTATTCACCTCTTATCGAAACTACCAGCAAAATTACAGTGAATAAGCAGAAAATCTTGCAGAGCGCAGTGTCTTCACATGGATGGCCGGAACGAACTAACAGCGCATTCGCGAGGGGTATTTCTATATATATACACATATACATTTTCCAAACTACTGCGCGCCGATTAATTAAATCGAGTCGATTTAATTCCGGGGAGGGAAGGGTTTTTAATTCTAACAATTATGGTGTTTTAAGTCCGAAAATTTAATCGGCGCGCAGTAGTTTGGAAAATTTATGTGTATATATATAGTATATAATATATATGTATACACAAACTAATATAAGGCTGCCAAAAAGACCTAGGCTTGGATCGCATGGCTTTGTTTCTAATTGATATAAATCTTAAATTGTATATAAAATAGAGGTAGAAAAGACTGAAGAATATAATAAAATTAGAAACAGCCCAATATCTTAAAATTTGCGGAAGTTAGAGCAACCACAAACATTTCATCAAAAATTCTAAATTTTATTAGAAAAGAGCAGTTTTACCAATCATCGCCAAATTCAATCCTACCTTCTTTACATGATACTCTATCGATTAAAAAAAATGCATCCCGATATCTCAAAAATTACGAAAGTTAGAGCATAAACGGACAACAAAAGCGTCACACACACACGGACATTTTGTACAGAAGTGATTTTTCGACGTTTTAGATTAGAACATTCTAACACTTTGCCAAAGATACCTGAAAACAAATTTTTTTTACGAAAGCAAAAAGTTTAATATATTTGCAACTTATATTTTATTATATATCATAATGTATATTTAATAATAATAAAATTAAAGATACGCTGAAAGAAGGAAAAGGGAGCTGAAATAATTTCAAGAAAACAAATAATGACTCAAAATAGGTGTTCGAGAGCGCGCGGTAGCGCGAGAAAGCGCGAGGTAGAAGACGACCACAAAAAAAAGGGAACAAATACCAAATTGTGAAATAAACAAATATATTCGAAAATGTCTAAAATATACAATTATTTACAGTTCTTTTCCTTTTAGCCAAGGAAGCCGTGAAGCGCGCACAGAAGCTACGGCGAGCGACGCGGCGAAAGCGTGTTCGAAGCGCGGAATAGCGAAAAGCGGTGTGCAAAGCGGAGTACGAAAAGCAGTTTTACTATGATCTGCGAGCGAAATCGGTTCCGCGGCGCAGCGGCGGTCTTTTTAACACCTCCGAGGCGAAACTCCCTCCCTGCAGATTTCCCAGAGTTTCGGGAGGGTGATTGGCCGTCGGAGTTCCGCGTCATGGAGCCGACGTCACCGGTTTCACGTGGCGACCCGACGGGGTCGTCACCTGTTTTCGAGTGCTTTGTGTATAGCATGGATCGTTCCTTTGTTCTAGCGTTGTTGTTTGACTTTATTATCGATAACAATGTTAAAGTTTCTAGAAAGCTAATCCCGAAAGATCCATGCTATACCGAATATTCCCGTGACAACTCTTATGCAACATTTTACGCGAATATTAATTTACTGCAAGCGTGCATGTGCTGACATGCAGCCGAACGCGACTTCGTCGCGATGCTAATTGTTGCGATCTCAAACAATAGGATATTTAATTCGGCAGAATTATTAAAGAAAACCAACATTTGTTGCAAGGGTAAGGAAAACTGCCAAAAACCTTACCAGTTTTCATTTAAAAAAAAAAATACATTTCTAAAGTACAAAATAAACATATTTTATAAATATTGTAATAAATTAAAATAAGTAGAAAAATTTTCAAATTAATACAGAAAAATAGCACATTTAGTAATAAAATAAAATTATTTGTAATCAACATGTTACAATTTTTTAAAACATGTTCAATAACAGAAATAAAAAATAACTTAAAAAATAAAATATTGCATCTTTGGCTTTTATCACACACATTACTATTTTGTCACATTTTTATCACATATTTTATTAAAAATATATAGATAATATATGAAAAATAAACTCTGAAAAACAAAATAAACATTTAATATGTGTATAGTAATTAAACGCTGAAAAATAAAATAAAAATTAATAATAATGTGCAGCATGTGCAGAAAGAAAATATAGGTTAGATGGGCTAGATGTAAAAATTCAAAAGTATTATGCAAAATAATACAAAAAATATTAAGCATTATCAGATGTGCATTGGTTTTTATATAAATTTTGCGTATTATGCAGTTCAAAATGCCTCACGTCAGGTTCAAACTTCATACAATTAATGTTTTTAGCTTGAAGACTTGATCGAATTACACAAATTGAAGAAAGAGTATTATTACACAATCGATTTCTTTTCTTACTTTTTACATCTGTAACAATAGAAAATATTCTTTCAGCCTCGGCATTGGAATGAGGAAAACAAAGGACTACTTCAATTAATAATTCTAAATTTGGAAACAACTTTTTCCCGTCAAAATGTTTACATTGTAATATATTATTCCACATTTCATCTATTTGTAAAGAAGCTAACTGTATTTTTTGTTGTTCGTCAAAACTTGATGGTAATATGTCCCACTCAAAAGCTAAATCTGATATGTTAACATGTTCTACTTGCTTAGCAATATGAGTTAAATATTTAATTTTATTTCTACCTTCTTTATAAAGAGCAATTTTAGGATCTAGAAAACTTAACTTTTTAAAAAATTCATTGTTATAAGGTAGACGCTTTAGCATTTCTCGAACTGCCGTAACATAGAAGTCCAAACATTTTAATTTAATTTCTTGCGCGCATTCCAAAGATAATGTTTCTAAAAAACTATCACATTCCGGTCCTATACGTATGTTATCTATATGTTGTACATTATTATCTAAATCTGAAATTGAAATATTTTCTAAATTGTCGTACTTTAAAAAATTGTCGGCTAATTGACGAATTACTTGTTGACTGCTTTCGTATAATTTATGGATTAAAATGTTACGCGATTAAAATAGTGCGTTAAAATTATTAAAATAATTTAATGCGTATTTGAGAAACAACAAATATGCTTTAATGGAATTATCATTTAAATATTGTAATATATTTTCCGCGGATTTTAATTTATCTTCTACTGTTGCTAACAAAAAATAACTTTTCAAGACTTCCCAATTTTCTAAGAGTCTAACAACGCACTTTTGTAAACAAAGCCATCTAGTTTCTGACAATTTTAATATTTTTTTTCGTTCAATTTGAAAAAAATCTTGGAATTCACCCAATATTGCACATCTCTTCGCACTGCCCGAAATATAAGTGGCAACTCCTCTAATCAAATCTTCACAAGAAGAAGGTAACTTTTTGCAAACTTTACTGGCTACAATCGCGGATGAATGGCAAATACAATTCAGTGTTATTAAATTTGGAACTTCTTCTTTAAGACGACTCATAAAAGAATTTTTGCGTCCAATCATAACTGACGCATTATCGGATGCCATTCCAACAATATTTTTTATAGGAATATGTTTTTCTTCTAAGCATTTTTTTAATTCTTCAAAAATTTTATTCGCGGAACAATCTCTTGCATCTAAAGATAATAATTCTAATAATTGAGTTGTAATTTTTTTATTCGAAGGTGATACATATCGAACAAGAAGGCACATTAATTTAGTATCTGAGATATCCGTACTCTCATCTATTAGAATAGAAAATTTACAAGTTTTTAAATGGTTTACTACTGTCTCAATTTCCCGTTTTGCAGTGACATTTTTAACAATATTTGCGCACTTATTTCGGGTTAGTGAAAAATCTTGCAGAACTTTGGGATCTTTAAAAATGTCTTTTAGCAAAGGTGATAAATGATCCGCGCATTGAAAGGCTATATTATGCTCGAAAAAAAAAGTTGCTAGTTTAATTTCTGCGCGTTTGACGTTATCTTTATGTGACAAACTATTTTCCGTATCAATATTATCAGCAGTCTTATAATTACAAGATTTTATGTTCTCGATATGTCTGACCGTTTGTGAATGTTCAACTAAATTTGTTCTGCAACATCTGATAGTTTTATTGCATGCAATGCAAAGCGCTTTATTTTCTGCAGAATGAGGAGCTAACCATCCTTTAAAGATATTTTCATCTAGCCAAGCATTTTGAAATTCTCTACTTCTACGTTTCTTAATAGCTCCTTGACCAACAGAATCCATCATGCAGCATGCACAAATATATAAATAAGTGTTATATTTACTAACTTACCTTGTGTAGGTTACATATCTAACCTCTAACCTCCTTCGACGAACCCGTCACTTTCACGCCAAGACCCGAGACTTTTGCGCCCAACGGTCGCATTATAGACAGTCGAGCGCGCGAGCTAAGTGAGAGCGACAAGGAGAGAGTAATATTCTCCCTCTCGCTCGGCACTGCCGAGCGCTGCCGACACACCGATAGACCGAGCGTCACTCTGTGTGCGCAGTGGAGGGGGGCGCATGCGCGAAAAACCGGGCCGGATTCACATCACTGATAACACAGGTTATCTGAACCGTATCTATATATATAAAATAGAATGTCTGTATGTATGTATGTATGTTCGTATGTATGTATGTCGTGTATGTTCTTTATACACTCTCAAACTATTCGACCGAATTTTTACCAAAAGTATATAAAATAAGGGTAGAATTTTCCGGGGAGTGTTATAGAGTGCATAGTTTTTTGTTACCGATCTTTTTGGGAACCGGTATCCGAAATTTTTCCAATTTTTCGGGAAATATTATAATTGACCGAATTTTAAAGAATTGTATATGAATCAGGGGTAGAATTTGTCGAGGAGTACCATAAAATGTATAATTTTTTGTTATCGATCTTTTGGGAAACCGGTATCAAAAATTTTTCCAATTTTTTGAAAAATAATTGACCGATGAAAGTATAAAATAGGGGTAGAATTTTTTGGGGAGTGTTACAGAGTGTATAGTTTTTCGTTACCGATTTTTTTGGGAACCGGTATCCGAAATTTTTTCAATTTTTCGGTAAATAATTGTCCGAATGTTTTGTAGGAAATGTTTTGATTCTGATGTAATTCCTGACATAAACGTAAAAAGTGTGTCGGGTGGCTGATTTAAAAGCGGTAACTTAACTTTTCCGTTTGAACAACACATTCCAGATGCTTGAGTTTTAAACTTTTATTATGGGATTGATAGTTATGGGGTTGGGGGCCGGGGGAGGCGGTTTTTAGTCGGTGAATAAGTCCGGCATAACCCTGGGGACCGGCCTTAGGGTATGTGTAAACATTTTCTTTTTCCAACAAAAAAAAAGCAAGATCTTAAAATTTGCAAAAGTTCCGTAGAAGAATTAACTAACCGATAAAACAAAATGGAAATAATAAATATCTACAATTAGTAGAAATCATTTTAGTAAAAACATTAATTATTTAATTGATTTTTGCTTGATAAGCTATTGTCTGATAAAGGAATTTTTTCGATTAAGGATATTGAAATACAAATGAAGTCGTTTGAAGAAAAACGACTCCCGGGCGAAGCCCAGGTAACCAGCTAGTCTAAAATAAAAATAAATTGCGCAACACTTCGTACGTCCATCTAACGCTAAAAATTCGGGACGCGACACTATTTTTTTCATAACTTCTTTACGGTTATCGTCTTCATCGCTGTTATAAGTGCTGTCCGGTGACAACGGACAATCCTCGTCGGATGAATCTACATCCATCATTGCCTCGAAATTATTGTCTATCTCTATTTTTGTTCACTGTTTTTGAAAAAAATGTTTTCTTTACACCGCCCACTTGACACAAAAACTTCAGCCCCGAGTATCAACTTTTAAGAGCCGTGATAATGTTTTTTTCTTATCGTATGCACATCGGGCACATATTACACGGAAATATCATATACAATGCTTCATGACATCTTGAACATCTTCATGACATCTTCCGCGTCTCTCAACGAAGTGTTTTAGGCGAGCGTACATGCCGAAATCAAGGTCCGATAGAGCAACCATGCACGGAGCACATAGTGCAAGTGCACCACCCGTTGCATAATAAAAATATATTACGCAATGTCTCGTACGTAAATTTAGTGCAACGATTTCCCAACGCAGCACTATTCTATCAATGACTTCTTCATGATTGTCGTCTTCATCACTGAAATAATCACTGTCGTCCGTTAACGCGCGATCCTCGTCTACATCCATATCGAAATTATTGCCATCTCCTTTATCGTGAAAAATATTCCTCTGTATTGAATACTTTACACAAAAAAAACTTTACCCCCCGAGTATAAATGTTGGCGGTTTGCGTTGCGAAAGCTAGCCGAAGACTGATCCGCAAGATGTGAATCCATAATCATCCTGGCGACAATAGATGCTATGCGTTTGTATAATTGTCGTTAGACATATTTTGTTTATACATTCCAGCAGCCGGACATCGGCGCTCGCTTTTTGTAATATGCCGCGCCATAACCGAATACCGCCGCGACAGTTAAATCGTAATCGGCAGCGGCTCTTCCTAGAAAAAACATGAAGAGGACTCCGCAACGGTTAAATCGTCGCCGGTGACAAATTTTATCAATTGTTTACCTCGGTTATTTTATCTTCAAACCGCCGTCGGACCATCGACGCTCGCTTTTGTAGTGTGAGACGCCGTAACCGAATGGCGGGTCGCAAGTTATAGAAGGGTGAGATCATTGCAGAGACAAATGTCTAACTCGCTATTTTGTTTACAGTCGCCGATAAAATTCCAGCAGCCGAACGGCGCCCGTTAGCCTTTGCAATACCCCGCGCCGGAAACGCGAACACCTACCCCCCCGCAGACCCCCTCGACCTAGAACGCGGATACCTACCCCTCCTCGGCGGACCACCATTGGCGTAGAACGCGGACACCTCCCCCTCCCCCCCTCGGCGGTACCCCTTGTCAACGATATGTTCATCAATATTTAATAAACAACATCCGAGCGACGCGGTTGCGAACGAAGGTCTTCCATCGATGCGGGGAAGAGCGGATCTAACACAGGGCCACCCGGGCATCGGACCAGGCGTACTCGGCGTCGATTTCTATGTGTCCCTGCAGGACCCGGCGGACGTACGCGAGCAGATTCGCGAGAAGTACCGCAGCGCAGAGCTCTAAACGGGGAAGGGAAATAGCGCGCAATGGAGCCACCTTAGATTTCGCACAAAGTATCGCGACCCCGGTCTCCGCCGGAGCGACCGTACGCAAGTACACGACAGCCCCATATCCCTGCTCGCTCGCATCGCAAAAGCCATGCAATTCGTGCCGAAAGTTCGCGCCCGAGGGAAAGGTACGGGGTATTCGCAGGGGGGCCAACGCGTCGAACTCGGATTTATATCGTTCCCACTGATGGCGAACATCTGATGGGGGTTCGTCGTCCCACTCGAGCTTCAAGGTCCACAACCGTTGGATCAATCGTTTTGCGGTAAAGGTCAACGGCGCCAAGAATCCTAATGGATCAAATATGCGTGCTACCTCCGACAGTATCGTTCGCTTAGTGCATCCTCGCGTCAGAGGGTTTAGCTGAAACCCGAAACTGTCCGACTGCGAGTGCCAACGAAGACCCAGAACCTTAAGCGCTTGATTGTCGGCCGACTCGAAGGAAAGCGTCCTCTGACTACAGATTTCCGGATCGAGGCCACCCAACGCGGCGGGGTGGCTACTCGCCCACTTCCGCAACTCAAATCCAGCACTTCGAAAGAGCTCGAGCAATTGATCGCGGAGCGCAACAGCTCGCTCGACGGTGCGGACACTGACGACGACGTCGTCCACGTAGAGAGACTCGATCAGCGCCGCGTACACCAACGGGTACTTACTCCGATTGTCGTGGGCCAATTTGAGCAAACAATAAATCGCCAGAAACGGAGAGGCCGTGGTACCGAATGTGACCGTCGTGAGTATGTAATCGAGGATCGGTTCCGATTCCGAAAAGCGCCAGACGATGCGCTGATAATTGCGATGCTCCGGGTGGATCCGAATCTGCCGGAACATTTGCTTTACGTCCGCGGTAATGGCCACGGGCTCCGCGCGAAAGAGAAGTAGAACCGCGACTATGTCGGGCTGCAATTTCGGGCCACTGAGCAAGGTATCGTTTAAGGATAGCCCGTTCGGGCATTTCGACGAAGCATCGAAAACTACGCGAAGTTTTGTGGTCGCGCTGTCCAGCTTGTAAACCCCGTGATGGGGCAAATAGTACACGCGACCGTCCGCGGGAAAAGGATCGCTCGCCAGTTCCATGTGGCCGCTATCTAAATAGTCCTGCATAAACGCGTTATAGCCCTCTCGAAACTCCCCATTAGACCTGAAACGACGCTCGAGTGCGCGCAGTCGATTGACGGCTATCGGTCGCGAATCTACGAACGTAGGGGGGTCCGATATGAGACAACAAAGCGACCCGAAGGGTCGCGATAGGTGGTTTGGTCGAATATCTCCCTGCAACGCCGATCCTGTTCGGAGCAAGGAATAGATTCGGGAACCTCCTCCAATTTCCAGAACTGCCCCACCGCGGCGTCAATCGACTCGATAGTGGTGGCGAAGGAGTGCACGGATTGCGTGTGAAGTGAAGGAGAGACCGCGCCCATCAAAACCCAGCCGAATGCTGTGTTAAAGGCGTCCGGTTCCCCGATTTTACCGGTACGCCGACCGTCGCGCAACACGGACACAAAGGATTCCGCCCCCAGCAGAATATCGATGGAGCCGGGCAAATAAAATTCCGGATCTGCGAGGGGCAGCCCTCGCAGGTGATTCCACGGTTTGGAATCGACACGGCTACCAGGCAACGGCGAGGTGATGCGAGGGAGGACGGTGGCTTCCACCGGAAATCGAATGTCGGGCTTATTTCGCACCCGGATTACGAATGAGGTGAGGCCTCTCGTAGTGGCGGCCCTCGTTTCGCCGACGCCCATCACCGTCGCACGATGCCTTGCCCGAGCGAAGCCGCCCCGCTGAAGGCAGCTTTCCGTGACGAAATTCGCCTGACTCGCGCTATCGAGCAATATACGAACCGGGAAGGCGCTGCCGTGAGCGTCGAGCGCCTCCGCACGAACCGTCGAGAGCAGGACTACTCGATTCGAAACGCTCGCCAGAGAGACGATCGGGTTATCGCCCGTATCCGCCGGAGCCGCGGGGCTGTCCGCGACTGGAGTGACCGCCGAGGCGGCCTCGAGCGATGGGACGCTGGCCTGCCCGAAGTGCAGGAGCGAGTGATGCTTTGCCTGACAATGCCGGCAGGTAAACGGGCTAGAGCAATTCCTCAAGTTATGTCCCGCGCGGAGGCAGTTTAGGCAGAGTCCCGATTCGCGAGCGAAATTGTGCCGCTCCCGGACCGAGAGCTGCAGGAACACGGGGCACTTAGCCAGCAAATGCTGCTCCGTACACTTAGGGCACGCGGCGTTTTGGACGACGAGCGAAGTGGTCGACGCGGCCTTCTTTTTACTCGGTTGCGCCGAAGAGCCCGACGCCGACGCGAGAACCGTGCAGTATCCCGCTAGAAATCTCGTTAATTGATCATACCGCGGCGATTCCACGGTCATGTGGGCCGCTTCGAACTTCTCCCGGAGCGTGGGAGTGAGCTTTTCGAGTAAATGATTAAGCAGCATAAAGTCCCACGCGTCGACCGGATAATCCAGCATACTCAGGGCGCGCGTGTTTTCGGTGAACACGTCCAGTAACGCGCGGAGGAATTCGGCGGAATCCGCAACCAACGGTTTGGCGTGTACGAACGAACGCCAGTACTGCGTCGCTAATTTGCGCCTATTCTGGTAGCGCTCCCGAAGCGCATCATACGCGATCTCGTAATTTTCCGCGGTCAATGGCAGGTTTCTCACCACGCCGAGAGCCTCCCCCGATAGCGAGGCCAACAAATATTGATATTTCTCGATCGCGGACACACTGCGATTTTCGTGGATCGCCTGGTTATACAGCGCGATAAAAGACGGCCATTTGTCAAGATCACCGTTGAATTGAGGAAGGGCGATCTTCGGTAATTTAATCGCGGAGTGATGCGCCGGCGGCGCGCCCCGCGCGGAGTCGTCGGTCTCCCGCGCGGGAACGAAGCTTTCGTAACGCCCTATTACCGCGAACCGCATTGTGTCAAAGTCATTACGTATCACGTCTTCTTGGGCGAATTCTTCATCCGTAGCGTCTTGGATTATTTGGAGGTGGGCCTCCTCAAAATCCTGAACTAATTGCGCTACCGCCGGATACCGAACAAGGAATGTTGGCCTCATGGCCACGTTGTCTACCGCGAGCATCGAATATTGATGCACTTCCTGCATGCGCCGAATGCACAGCTCGCGGCGCCGCGCGCTGCTGCCTCGAGTCATCTTGAAACCGGAGTACAAGATGTACTTGTCTCAAATTGAAGCCGCTCGTGAACGCGCGACGCTATGCTCGTCAGCCGGTAGCGAAAATATATACACAACGCACGAAACGAAGCAACGAGTTCGAAAGTCGAGAGAATTCAGGGGGTGGCAGCCAGCACAACAAACGCAAGAAGTATGTCTCGCTCCGGAATGCGGAGACCAAATAAGCATGAGCGAAAGCCGCGCCGCTCGCCAAGGTCGAGGGGGGGCGGACGACTCGAGTTCGAAAACAAAAGTTGATGGCGATGAAAATTCACGAATAGTCGATCGCCTTTCGCAATTAATTTTTCAAATGCAAAATCCGCAACGATTATGCTAAGATTAGCTCGAGAGATCGGAGTAATGGCGTGCGCGCGAAAACAACGAATACGCGGATATATTCGCCGCGACGTGCCGTGCGACGTGCGGGCAAGATATATCACGCGAAAGGCACACCCCGATTATCCGATTTCAATGTCCCGATGGACCGCGAGATCAATGTTCGATTAATGAACCAAACTAGGTGGTCGAGTGATAGCACGCGCGCAAGCAATTACTCCTACGCGGATATCTTCGTCGCCACGTGCCGAGTGCGACGAAGGACGAGAGATATCACGCAGGGCAAGGGGGCACGCGCCGATCACACGATGCAAGAAAATTCGAATGATGGCCCGCACGCAGGCGAGACCACAATAACGCACGCCGATTAGTCGAATGCAATGACAAACGCTCAAGCGGAGTTCCGATGAATCGCGCGAAAGGTCGGCGGAAGCTTCTAGACGCGAGAAAGAAAGATCCGGCTCGAAGGACCAATGCTCCGGGGGGTGTTAATCGCCCCGGATTTGCGATCGGTCGATGAGATTTCGCGGTTCGAAGGACCAGAGGGGCAATCCCCTCACAAGTTTAATTAGGCGAATAAAGCGAAAGCAAGCGAAAAGCGACTCACCGTATCGTTGCCCGATGGTCTTGTGGTGGCCTCGTGGCGTCCGGTCCTCCCTGTGGTGATGGAGAGCGGAAGGCGTGCAGCAGGCTAGGATGTGCAGGCACTCACGTGCCGAGGCAGGCAGGCAGGCAAAACGTGCAATACGGCAAGCAGGCGATATAGCAGGCACATGTGCAAGAGGCAAGCACTCAAGCCCGAGATTACTGAGACGACTTGTCGAGCTCCGAAATTGCGAATTCACTCGGTTACTCCGAACTGTGCGAGCGCAAGGCGAGTGTGTGTTCTCGAGTCCACGTTTGAACAGCGAATCCTCCCACGGTACTCCTCGGCTCGCGCACCTGCGAATAGCGGCCGGAGCGAGTACTCATGGTTCCAAATAATTGCGGGCCACCCGTGGGCGGGCAGCACGAGTCGGGTGAGTCGCGCGAGTGTTGCTATCTGTCGCGATCCGCCAACGTCTCGCGCGAGTCACGAAAAACACGATTTCGTACGTTACTTGTACGCGCAACTTATCAACTAATATGTACAACAATTACTAATGACACGGACATCTAATATGTACAGGCGAGCGCCAAACAATAATAGTAATTAATAAATAAAAACTTATTTTTAATCTTAAAAATTAAAAACACAATATTAGTTATCTGTTGTTCAATACTCTCTATCTCATCGTTCCATGCAACTACTTGAATTCTTCTTCCACTACCGTTATTGATATAAAATTTAAAAAATCTGTTTTGTTTTTGATCACCTACAGACCGAGGAGCCTCTATGCCGTCAACATATCCTATTACTTCACTATAATATCAATTATATTGCACGTCTCGTTCTCGATGATAATATTGCAGTCATGCTTGTCATGCCTAACATCACAACGTTTAACGCCTAGTAATTTTTGAATAGATAGCGCTCTCCGCCATTTTATCTCTAGGATGATTTCCTTCTATCTTCATATTGTTTCGTTGTGCCGAAGCATCAATACGTTTTTCGAGTAGAGTCCTCAAAAACGTTCTAGTATATTAAATCTATTATATCTTTTAGAATGCCAAACCACGACAAGAAGAAACGGTCGAGATCACGGTCCAAAGACGACCATCGACATAAGCAAAGGCGTGAAAAAAAATTCACTGATATGCAAAACCAGTTAAATAACCTAAGAAAGGCTATCGAGACGTTGGTACAAGTTAAAAAAAAAAACAGACCAGCAAATCAGTCTGTAGAGATTGAGACTGATAATACTAAGATAACCGGTAAGTAAAGCTCCATACGAGCGATTTCTCAGTAGGGAGGTTCCTTTTATCTAAGGAGGTTATGTCTCAATCATTCCATACGAATATTGAGAGTCAGCGTCCACACGACAATGACAGGGTATTTTTGTGAATTAGTTCAATAAGAACCGACATTTTCACAATAAACACAATAAGTGTTGCCCAATTAACTCCTCCTTGTCTCCATTCTGCCGTAGCTACCACAGATGTCGAGGAGATGAAAGACTCAAATACTGAGGTAATCGGCGGAAGTATTCAGGAGAAACAATCGTCTGAGGATATTTCTGAGGAGCCAACATTAAGAGATAATGTTTTGGAAGTATTAGGAATGGACTCAAATGAATCTAAATTCAAAGACGTTAATTATCATCCAGAACTAAAAAACACATGGTCAAAATGGATGAAACAAGGTCAGAGAAGGCCAAAGAAAAACAAAGAAATTATAAAACTCTACAACCGTAAAGAAGATTTGTACACAGAAGCACCAAAAATGAATTTGGAAATCGTCCCACTCCTCTCAAAAATGGCCAAAAAGAGAGACGAACATTTTTTTAGAGACGCAAAACTGCGTTGGCACAGGACTAGCCGCCTTAGGAGTCTCATAGATTCTCCAGAAGAAGGACTAGATGAAGATATCTTCACAAACTACTTAAGCCATGCTGATCAAATCCTGACAGATGTCTTCCATCAACAGTCGGTGGCTTGGAAATCGTTCATTACCCCACAGCTTAATAAGAATATTAAACCCACTGTCGACGCGATGATTTCTGATGAGTGGGTTTATGGCAATAACCTTAAGGAAAAAGTCAAGGACGCAAAAGAGATCGAAAAGCCTTGCGCAGAAATGAAGGATAAAGTCCAACAGAAAAATTCGTCAAAATCGAACCGGGGAAACTACAAGTACCCACCTGCGAATTATCGACAGATGAGCTACCAACAAAAACATCGACAGTTCAGATTCAAGAAGAGAATCCCCCAAAAGTCGACACAGAGTTAATCCAAAAAGAACTCTCAGACGACGAGCCAGTCATCATCCAAGAAATAAGCCAGGTAGACAAGCAGAGATGGGCGGCAGTAAATACTTTCGTCTCCAAATTACACATTCAATTACATCAATTACATCAATTACACATTTACCACTTTTACCATTTGTAATTGAAATCCATTTAATTATCCATTGCTTTCAGCATTTGTAATTAAGATCCATTTAATTATCCATTGTTTTCAGCATTTGTAATTAAGTTCCATTTAATTACTCATTATTTTGAACATTTGTAATCGATGCTGACAGTAATTGGTGCTCAAAGTAATTAAATTATACTCATGTAATGTAATTACATTCATATAACTTAATTATATTTATGTAATTTAATTACATTTATGTAATTTAATTACAATTATGTAATTTAATTACATTTATGTAATTTAATTACATTTATGTAATTTAATTATATTTATGTAATTTAATTACTTATTTATAATTAAACTAACTATTCTCGAAGATCAGCTTGTTCCAACAATTTTAAGAGTAAATTCAGACATTTCGCGATAGAGTGATCGAATTTAACCTGTGTGAAGTTAGCACCCCATTTTTTAAATTTTGAAATTCCAAAGTTGTTCCGGGTTGTTCTAGACTTGTTCTAAATTGTTCCAGAAAGTCAAATTTTTAAAATAAAAATGTTCATAGAAAATTAATAAAAACAATTTTTTGACCTGGCACCCCATTTTTCGAAAATCAAACTTTTTAAGGTTGTTCCTGTTTCAGGTTGTTTTAGTTGTTCTAAACATTGTTCCAAAATATTAGTTTGATTGGTCAAAACTTTAAGAGATATTAAAAAAAGAAAAATTTTGGAAATAACAGTTTTTGGCCATTTATTCGTAAACAAAATGACATAAAACTGTTGATTTAGAACATATTTATAACCGCGTAGAACAACTCAGAACAAAATTTTTAAGACCAGAACAAGAACCTAAAGGGCACTTTACTTTTCATCGGAAAATTTTGTTTTTCCAATTCCTTAGTTAAAAATCTTGTTCTAAGCTTTCCGCGTTAAAACTCTCGTATTCTCTACTGGAACAACTCAGAACAAACAAAAATTTTAAGACCAGAACTAAAACCTAAAGGGCACTTTACTCTTTATCGAAAAAATTTATTTTTCGAATTTCTGACCGAACAGCTGACTGCCACAAACAATATACTGCTATTCTACAAAATATTTTCTTTAGAACATATCAGCATTAATGCAAACCAAAAAGCAGAGACATATAAATGCACCAATACTTAAACAATGTAATAATTACATTGTTTAAGTATTGGTGCCAAATGATGAATAAAAATTCAAGTTTTTACAAGGTACAAAACTATGGTAGTAATTTTCAAGCTCACAGAAGTATCTCATTAAAATTCTATCTATTTTTAGTATTCAGAAGCTGAAATATACATGACATTAAATTAATATTACAAATATATCTTAATAATCACATTTTCCGACCTCTTGATTCCTTTGTTTCCATGTAACCATAAATTCTGGTTACCACCTAACTAGGATTTCTGCGTGTCGTTTTCCGGTTAAAAATTAATCAGTTTCTGCGCTGCGTTAGCCTTAAATAGGACTCGCTTCTCGAAATGCGCATCAGTCAGTCGGTTGAATTTTGGAATATCTATCATTGTGGCATAACTGAATAGTCGCTCTACTGGTGCCGACGACGGCAACGGCGTGTTATATCGCAAGAAAAGCTTCCAAATTAGCGGAAAATCTTTCAAGCTTTCAAGACTCGGGTCATGTTATAAATCTACAGATCTCGACTTCAGCTTCTCCATGTTGGTAAAAGATTTCCGGCTGCTCAGTTGCAGCGGAGACTGGACCAAAATCGAAATAGTCGTCATCGACCATACGCTCAGCCTCGAGTACAGGATCTCGAGCGCGAGCTTTTTCGTCAGATACGACTTTGAGAACAAGATCACGCACTTTTTGTTGAGTGGCTTGGTCCAAACACGTCAGCCAACGTGTTCTGAATTTTGGATGAGTCACTGCCGCTATTGCAGCGAGTTTTCCGGCTCCCTTAATTTTGAAAAAGTTTTTGAATCGAAATTCGAGCGAGCTTTTTATAGCCTCAAGCAAAAGCTGGCATATCGCGATCGTGTTTTTGCTTAGCAAGTAGTCAACTTTTCTTCTTAAAGAAACTAATGTGGGTAAAAGGTACCCGTAAAAACTTTCACCCTGCAAGTAACTTTCACCCTGCAAGATATCGATCGCTTTTGCTAACGGTTTCGTACATTCGATGTATTCTTCGAGGTATTCAAAGTCCGAGTGCCTGAGTGGATTTCTCAACTGAACAATTTGGTTCATATCGCGATGAAGTATTTTGTCTTTGAGCTGAATTAATCTTTTTAAAGAGTCGTAGAGTGAATTCCACCGAGTTATTACGGGTCTGAGCAATGCTTTGCCTAAGTATAACTTCAAAGCCTCATTTGTTTTCGGCGATCTCAGTGATTTCCATAACCAATTGCATCGGTCGAGAGCGTCCATATGTACGTCAGCGAGATTTTGTGATTCTTGGATCGCCTTGATAATATCCGTCGTCGCTATGAGTTGCAAAGTGTGACTAGCACAACGAATATGAAAAGGCAAGCGATTATGGAGCTCTTCAGTATAATCAAAAACTTCGTTCTCGAGTGGTTCTTCCGGCAGAACATCTTCATCGGTACTGATACTTTCGGAACTGTCTCCATTAGCACTATTATCGTCGCGATGTTCAGCTTTAAAAAAACAAAATGTTGCGTAATAAAATATTGTGACGAACATGTTATTGTTATAAGTAGAGGATTTGGTGCAAATTTTGACGACTCGAAAAACTGAGAGTACTACTCCGGTCGTAGATCTAATTGAATTTACATTGATATTTGATTTACGTCAGAATTCGATAAATTTGCGATCGACATTTGCCAGAAACAAAGTCTGCATTTTACGATATCTGGTTAATTACGAATTTCTGAACTTGATAAATGGTGAATATGACCCATGTGAGCGACGATGGAAATAACCAACATTTTTTTTATTAACCTAACCTCACAGTCGTGACTAATTACACTGTTCAACAAAAAATGAACTAATTCAGTTTTTTCGCCATAGACCCCATATTTAACCATAAATATCTTATTAACCATAGCCGACACGAAAAACTCCTGAGGGCTGAAAGTCCTAACAACATACTTAATTTTGATTGCAATAAAACTTCTCCAGCACGTTACATATTGTTGTTATAATATGACAAAATACGTGAAAATAGCCATTTTTGCAACTTTAACTGCAAATTTCTCAAAATTGTAACGTGATAGAGCATTTTGAAGACCGGATTCGTATTCAGCATCCAAAAAACTATAGGAAACGACTAGTCTCGTCCTGGTGTTTTTTTTTTTAACAGTGTTATCATCTTCTGTGGTAGTTTATTCAAATTTTACACTGCACCGAGCGATCAGACTGCCCATATTTATTACATGATTTTGAAAAACAAAAATAATCTAAAATTGCTCCAACTTCTCTGTATTTAAAAAAATATCCTGAATAACATACCAGAAAGAAAGACGTCATCGACGTCTATTCCAAAAACTTTGAAAGCTTTAACGAAATTCGATCCGTTATCGGTAACTGTCGCTATGATGTTATCGTTATTCAAGCCAAAGGAGGCATGGATTTCGACAAGTACATCTGCAATCGTTGTGTGTGAATGAGTACCGGGGAAACGCATACACGCAATAGCCGCCGATTTACGTTCGAGAGTTCCTTCATCGATCTATTAAACCAATAAATAAATAAGTGATTTTGTCATTTCATCAGATAACCAATAATATTTACAAATAGTTACACGTTAGTGCAAAATTCTCCGCCCTTAAATTGAGTATTAAGATAAACTTTTTGAGGTTAGTACTAAAAGACCCTAGTTCACGAGAAAATGAAGATATAACGACTCTAATTACACCGGTATCCTTAGGGTAGTTCTCGCAGAAAATACAAAAACGAAGATTTTTTGGTAAATTTGCGATGAAATGAAAGATAAATAATATCAAAATGTGTTTCGACAGTTTTAAATAGTTCTACAGCTTGAGACATATATCAGTACATAACCATTGTTAATTTTACATAATGACAGTTTTTTCTGCGACTGTTAAACGTTTCTGTTTTGCAGATTAAATAAACGAGTAAAAAAACTATGCTTTTGATGCACTAGAAATTTTTAAAAATACGAAAAACCAGGATGGTTTAACGTGCCCAATTATAATAATAAAAGAGCCGAAAAAAACAATACTTGCTACACCAAACTAAAACGTAAGTACAACCTCAATAAATATATACAATGATACAATGTTAAATAAGCCACAAAATTGCGATATTTTTATTATTTATAAATTGCAGCAAACGCTTACGAAAAAAATAATTCGCAGAATAACGAATGCTGTTTCTGTAACTTTTATTAGCGATAAAATTCATTTGTTCAAATTTAACGTACCAGAGTTAGAAATAGATATATGTTTTCCCATTTGATATATGTATGCATTGTCTACCTTAAAATGGGACGACCTAGATCTCGGACTTAAAGGATTTATATTAAGAATGCAAATACCCAGTGGACTGTAACGCCGATAAATCGCCGGTTCATTCCCGTCCAAATATCCGCCGTTGTGCAAAAATGTTTGTTTGTGGAAATCGCGTTTCGAATTTTGGTCAAATTCTCTGTGCATATAGCGTCGATTTTCGAGCCGAGTGTACGCCTAGACATGTGTTTCACGGAAGCATCACCTGCTTTTATTTTCAAATCTAGAAATTAGAGTATATCATATTGTGTAGTTTTTAGTATTAGAAGCATTATTTCATATGTTTGACGCTTCTATAAAACTCTTTTGCAGACTAATGCATTTTGTGTTTACCATCAAACATTCTGCGAAATGCTGGCATCTCCACAGTTTACAACGGCGCTCCACTTTCTAGAATATAATACGAAATGTCCCGATCAAACTGCTCTTGGTTGAACGAACATGTGCGTTTACAAGCCGGTGGTTCCTTATTATTCAATCGCTGCCGTTTAATTTTCGTATAATCTTTGTATTGGCCGTACAACGCAGCATGTCGTCTCTACAAATTCATAACACGGAATATTATATCCCTTTTAGGCAATCCAGTACACGTAAGTATAGTGGTTTCGTTTAACATTAAAGCATAAATAATGTTAACATACTCTTAAGTGTGTTGTATAGTTTGACGATACTGTGAGCCTACCAGTTATAGCTTTGGTAGGTACACACGTCTTGCAGACAGCTACAATATTACCGTCAGGCGTGGATTGTTCGAAATTTGCTTTAACATATTTGCCGTCCAAATAGGGCCTTTTTGCACACTCTATGCGAAAAGCTTTTTCTTCTTCGGGGATATTCTCAGGAACGTTTGTAGGCAAATACTCGTCAATTGACAACTGACTCAAGGAAGCTATATAATTATCGTAATTTCCGGGCAATGGTTGATTAATATCTCCTAGATCATTAACGTTGACTGGAGCACCCTCTGGAGTCGCCATGTTTGATATCTATCATATTTGCATTTTATAGTTTAAACAAAAAGTATGTGTCAAAATGTCAACAAATTTGAAAACATGTAGAATTTCAAGCTTAGCAATGGGGTAGGTGGAGTCTATTCGGCATTTCCATTTAACAATGGCCTAGTTTACATCGATCTCTTGATACGCGTATCAAATAGTATATATTTCAGCTGGTCAGCCAATAATCAAACTAATTTATTAATTTATTACTAATTTATTTACTTATTAAATAGTAAAATACTAATTTATTAGTTATTTACTATTTAATACGCGTATCAAGTGATCGATGTAAACTGCTGCGTCCCGCCGCACGCCCGGGCTGCTGCCTGCGCCGCGCGCGTTCCGTCGCACGTTCGTGGCAGACAGCTGACCACCACAGTGTATAAAGAATTTCTCTTTGTACCATCAAAGAAACAACACTTCAAGGTTATTCTACAAATTTTTTCAGAATTATTTAATCATATTTACAGTCAAACAGATAATCTAATTTTACAACAATAAACATAAAAAATGAGACTAATTAATTTTAAAAACTGTATAATAAACAAAATTATCGATTAATTTTATATAAGAATTAAAGAAAATTTTGAATGTTTGATAAGCAAATTTGTTTTACTGCACTATTAATATGTTTTTAGTATTATTACTATTAAACTCAATGTTCTTGATATGGTTGATGTTTTCAGATTTTTATTTACGGCAATATATTAAAATCCTCAGCGAATCTAATTTTTGGATTTTACTGTAACGCCAAATATCCTTAAATGTTAAAGAGTGTTAATGATTATACTTATAACATTAATTTTTCCATCTTGAAGCTGAGATATGTAGTATCAAAAATATCTATAGTACAGGCAATTTGTATCTATGGAGTGAAACGTACATAATTTTTACCTGGTACTTCTAAGGGCTGATTTCACCGCCTCCGATTAACTTGATCTTCCGATTAAACTCACTCTTTGTCTCTTTCTAAGGGGAGAATTAGAAAGAGATGAAGAGTGAGTTTAATCGGAGGATCAAGTTAATTAATTGGAGGCGGTGAAATCGATCGTAAATAAGAAACGGAGTTCGAGATATAACACTTACCTGACAAATTGTAAAATGTTCCGCAGTATCACACGAGATTGGATAAAATTTCCGTATCGCGATTTCAATCAATCGAACGTATCAAAAAGTATTGAAAATGCAGCGCGCAACATATAAAATAAATAGTTCGATTATTTTGGAGTAGCTTGCAGTCGATCTGGAATGTTATTGATCGAGGTGAGTACTACATTGTACTGTAAAGGTGGCGTTCCATGACACATATTTTCCGCATAAAAGCCATCGCATACAAATTTGCATAGGTTGCATAAACATAGCATAAGACCGCTGGACCAATGAATATTTTATGTAAATCAATATGGCGACTTTATGCTGGATACTCATTGGTTTAACGGGTTTATGCTACGGTTATGCTAAGCTATGCCTTTTGTGTTTGATGGCCTTAACGCGTAACCAATCAGAAGCATTGCGCGTTTTCTGTTGCGCTTCTGATTGATTACGCGATATGTTAGGGTCAAAGGACATAACATGGCGTAGCGATATATACGACTGTCATAATCGTGGACGTAAGTAACGCACAATCTTTGGCATATTCTGACAGTCAGTCAGAATATGCCAAAGCTTATGCGTTATACAGAGTCTACAATGCGAGTCGCAAGCCATAAGTCGCAAGAAATTGACCAATTACAGTCAAATTTGAAAAAAATAATCGTCTGTGATTGGTCAGTTTCCTACGACCTACGACCCATGACTCGCATTGTAGATCCCGCATTACTTTTGTCCACGACTAATCACGATATACGACCGTCGTATATCGCTACACTTACGCGGAAAATATGTGCTATGGGACGTCAGCCTAACAAAGAATCTTTAGACAAAACTCGCGCGACGGTAGGTAGAGCTAGTGTAGCAGAAGCGGAAGGAAGGGAACTTGAAAGAGACTCAAGCCAAAAATTGACCTTCGCTTGACGTGGACAAAATAAGTTTTTTTGCATTATGTACACTTTTACGTTCTCTTTGTCGTTAACTTGATTCAAATAGAAATTACACGAATGTAATTAAGTTACGGGAATGTAATTAAATTATGTAAATGTAAATAAATTACATAAATGTAATTAAATTCCGTGAATGTAATTTAATTATATAAATGTAATTTAATTACTTTGATCGTCAATTACTTTGAGCAACCGTTACAAATGCTCAAACAAATGAGTAATTCAATGATGTTTAATTACAAATGCTCAAACAAATGAGTAATTCAATGATGTTTAATTACAAATGCTCAAACAAATGAGTAATTCAATGATGTTTAATTACAAATGTTCAAAATAATGTATAATTAAATCCCATTTAATTATTCATTGTTTTGAGCATTTGTAATTCGGTAATAAACAATTACAAATTCGCCCATATCTGTAGACAAGACAGCAGGACGTCTGCGGTTTTTTGTAGATAGATGGAGACAAATTACTTCCGATAAATACGTATTAAGTTACTTAGAGGGATATTGAATCTCATTTACTGAAAAACCTTTTCAAGAAACTTTGCCAGAAGAAAAATTATTTTCTGGGGAAGAGCAAAAACTAATGCAAGTAGAAATTGACAAATTATTACGAAAGGTGCTATTGAGGAGTGTCAATATTGTGAAGGTCAATTCCTTTCTTCATACTTCCTTGTTCCAAAGCCTGACGGGTCCAACCAATTTATTCTTAATTTAAAAGAGTTGAATAAATTCATTAAACCTCCACATTTCAAATTAGAAGATATCAGATCCGCGCTGAGTCTAGTATCTCCGGGAGATTATATGGGCTCCTTGGACTTAAAAGATGCCTACTTTATAGTACCTATTTATAAAAAACATAAAAAATTTCTCAGATTTAAATTTAAGCAAAAATTTTTCCAATTTACGTGTCTTCCATTTGGCCTATGTACCAGTCCATATATTTTTACTAAAATAATGAAACCCATACTTAATAAACTGAGATTAGATGGAATGTTACTGGTACTATATTTAGATAATTTTTTTTATTCATAGTTCAAAAAACCTATGTGAAGCAAACATCAAAGAAACTATTAAATTTCTGCAAAGTTTAGGATTTATAATAAACTTCGAAAAAAGTTCATTAGCTGCTAGCCAGAGATGTAAATATCTAGGGTTCATCATAGATTCAGTACATTTTACTCTAAATTTAACTGATAAGAAGAAGAAGCAGATAATTGAGTTTGCAAATGAAATTATGGACAAAGTAATAAAATTAGAAAATTCGCAAAATTTCTAAGAATTTTAACGGCAGCTTGTCCAGCAGTAGCCTACGGTTTTATTTACTGCAAAAGATTGGAGAGACAGAAATTTCTAGCGTTAAAATTCAATGATGGTAACTATGAAGGAAGGATTTATATAAAGAATTTTACTTTATATACCCCAAGGGGCCTTAAAGGGCGTTTTGAAGGGACGTACCCAACCCTAACCTCCAATTCATCCATTACCTTACTGTTTCCTCCTTTGGACCAACGGTTTAACGTCTCTTCCGAAAGACGGAGCCCAGTTTTCTCCGCACCTTGCACGGAGGGGCGCGGTTTTTTCGGAAAAAACTTTTCCATGATTCATGGCTCTAGTGGACTCAAACCTGGTTCCTCAGATTACGAGTCTGGCGCTCTACCACTTGACCACACCGCCGCCCTTGGAAGGATTTATATAAAAGAATTTATAATGGAGGATCTTAATTGGTGGAAAACAAACGCAACAATCGGGATGAATCCAATAAGAAATCAAAATTTCTCTATGGAAATATATTCTGACTCTTCATTATCAGGCTGGAAATGTTACTGTAATGATATAAGCACTTTCGGGTTTTGGAGTGAGGAAGAAAAGAAGAAACATATAAATTATCTCGAGTTACTTGCAGCCTTTTTTGCTCTAAAATGTTTTGCCTCAAACCTATCTCAAAGCGAAATACTTCTTCGACTAGATAATACTACAGCTATATCATACGTAAATAGAGCGGGAGGTGTGCAATATCCACACCTTGCAACCGCACGCGCCGAGTCGATCAACCGTTACCGACACGGTGATCATAACCGCCATCCCGAGCCAGACGTGGGAGCAGCCGGAGGACGAGCCGGACTTCGCCAGCCCATCCAGCGAGGAAGGCGATGCGGCCGACGAAAGGGGGACATTCCCAGACTAATTTTAAGAAGTATTAAGACGTTCCGAGGACGGAGTTGAGTAGTGTATATAGGCGGGTTCAGTCCCGGGAGCTCCGAGGGGGGGTGAGGGAGGGAGGGTATCGGACCGAGGGGGGTGAGGGAGGGGGGTATCGGATCGCGCCGGAAGCTCCGAGGGGGGTGAGGGAGGGGGGGTATCGGATTTCGCGGGGGGTGAGGGGAAGGGGGGAGGAGCGGGGTATCGGGGATGACTCACCGTGATGACTCACCGGGATGAGTCGCCGGGATTACTCACCGGGATGATTCACTCGCGCCGCGGGTTCGCGGTCGCGGTCGCGGTCGCACCGCGGGGGCCGCGCGAGGACCGCGCGAGGGTCCGCGGGAGCCGCGTGGGGGTCCGCGGGGGCCGCGGTCGCGCCGCGGGGGCCGCGCGAGGGTCCGCGGGGGGCCGCGGGAGTTTAAGACCAAAAAAAGCCGAGCAACAAATTCTTTTAGTTAATTTTTTAACCATCGAAGTCGTTCGATCGAAGATCAGACTAAACAATCGAACCTGTCTGGACACGTTCGACGTAAACAACATATTTCTAGGAAAAGGGGGGCGGTTATCGCGTAGACTAAACAATCTATCTACGCAGTACGTGAAAGACAAAGGAAAAACATGACGTCATCGGGACGATGATCGACCCGATAACGCATCGAACCTGTCGGAACATGTTCGTCGTAAACGACATATGATAAAAGTTAGGTATAGGGAAGGACATGCACGCAAAAGAAAAATACATCGTTCGTTTTAGGGTGTAAAAAAAGCCTGTTTATTTAACTCTTCTTTTACATAATATATCTTACGTGCTAAAAAACTAAAGCTGCGAGCTCACAATCGATGAGCTGATTCGTATTGAACGCATCGCTAGCGTATATTACATTCGACGCTTCCTTGGGATCCTTCACAGTGGACGCGATATCGGAGAACTGCGCAAACTTTGCATCGACCGTCGCAAGTATTCTGATCAAACGATCGAATCTCGCCTCGATGCACCGATCGAGATCGAACATACGATGCAACGTCGATTCGGTCATTCTCAAGCATACGGTTGCAGATTCGAGACGTATGAGTTTGATGTTATTAACCGTACAAACTCTCACCGTTAGCGGTCCAACGTTTATAAAACTATGGATATCTTTGAAGTCATTGCGAAAGAAATTCTGAATATTTTGCCGTTGCTCGTATAGTGCCTTCCACGTTTCGAGAGACAACAGCAGTTCCTTTCCTCGATGATCTCCAACGGCGATCTCCACGTAGCTCGGTGGACCCACGTTGATACCAATTTCGAGGAATTTGTATCCCGTAGCTGTCAGCGCGTATCGTCTGCTGAGTATACGAACCGCGCGACGATCCAACGAAATGCTGGATAAAAGAAATGAAATTAGTTTTTTATATTTTTCATAAGTATTACAATATGCAAAGATATAAAAACTGGGGGGAAACTCTATATGTTAATTTTCTCTCAAACGAAACTTACCTATTGCATCTGGCCTCATACGTTTGAGTTTCAACGTTGTGAATCGGCACGTAATAATTCACGGCATTCACGCGTTTTGCACCGTTGTTGCTGCTGCTGCTGCTGTTGCATCCTTCAAAGGAGAACATTTTTTCGCTCTCTAGGCTCTGAGAAGTTGTCCGTCAGTACAAGCGATCGCGACAAGACTGCTCATTTGAAATTACTCGAGTATACGCGACAACTCCAAAAAGTAATAATGTGGTGGTGGGGGAAGGAGGAGCGGGAGGGGGATTT
This sequence comes from Temnothorax longispinosus, assembly GCF_030848805.1. Classification (NCBI taxonomy): domain Eukaryota; kingdom Metazoa; phylum Arthropoda; class Insecta; order Hymenoptera; family Formicidae; genus Temnothorax; species Temnothorax longispinosus. The sequence goes on along the minus strand of NC_092365.1, from coordinate 8,266,143 downwards.
AATGTTTATAGAACTGCGCAGTGGATTTTTGTAGGAGAGAGGGAAGTAAAGCCTACTCTAACGGTGATGATGGGGGAGGGGAGGGGGAGTAAGAAATAAAACATAAAAAAAGTTATATATAATTTATTTATTAAAAAAAGATCGCAAATCTTAATAGCGTCGCGCGCGACCACCAATTAAATAGTTTTATTACATTTTGTAACGCGCAATTCTTTTCATGTTTTCCGCATCGCATAGTATTGGTGTCATCTAGTTTATTCAAAGATTCGATATCTTCGTAATGCGCGTCCAGAGTCTCGACGATTAGGTTTTTTCGCGCATAATTCTCCAGCAGATCCACCAGCCATTCTCGTTTCTGACATCCCTTGACGTACACGAGAGTCGGCATCTCGTCGTCATCGTCTTCTTCTTCTTCTTCTTCCATACCAAGCACGGCCGACGTAATCAGGCGTTTCACCATGCTGTACGGTACGTTTCCGTCTTCCCATCGTAATCCATGGTGATTGTGAATCAACCAGGTAGCGCACGATTTGTCGGATTTTGTGAGGAGATTCCACGGCATGGGGTACGTAAAGATATGATGCGTCAGAACGCAGCCTTTTCTCAGCACCGCCACCTCCTTCACGACAAATTTCATCCCGACGAGGAATCCTTGCAGGTCTACGAACGTTGGTACGGACATGACGAGATTTCTATATCTCTCTATCTCCCTCGTCGATGCGTCAATCGAGAGGAATGACATGCAACTCTGCGAACCGTCTTGCGACACTCTGATTTATACTTCCCCCTCCCTCCCTCCCTTGCCCCTCTAAATAATTGTATCGGAGACTGATGGAAAGAGAGAGAGAGAGAAAATAATATTCACGTCGACGTTGCCGCGAACTCTCAGACTATTTTGCGCACCACGTTCGTCAACGGGTTGTACTCAATCACGCGGTCGTGTATGATGAGACAGTACGCGTATTCGGCGGTACGTTCTCCATGCAGTCGAATTCTATTCTGACATCCACGGTGGCGTTTTTGACGGATTCGTTTTGGCGGGAGCAATCGATGATCACGAACGGGCCGTTACGTAGAAAAGTCGAAACGGTGAGACTCGGCTCGAGATATTCGTATCCGTAGTAGCCCTTGCAGAAACGCGCATACATATCGTACAGAATCGCCCATCTGTGTTTGCCAAAGTCCAAATTCAGATCGTCGTACGGATAAACTTCCGAGTTTAGATAGAGTTTTACGTTGGTCAAGTTGCAGTCGTCGAATCGGCTTGTGTCGGCGGACATGACATTCTTCCGACCCGTTTGCAGAGCGAAGACGACGTATCGCGGTTTCTCGAGCTGAGTCGCGGTCTTAATGGCCCACGAGTGCTTGGTCGTGTTCTGCAACAGGGGATACTCGTACAGATCCCACGAACGGAAACCCATACTTAGATATCGTCCGTCTTCCAATGCGCGCAGCATCGACAGCTTGTTGATCTCGTTCAATACCACGTGAGGCATTCGCCATTGTATCTTGAGTATTTTGATAGTAGGCTCCAACGCGAGACTTCCCACCAGGGAATTGTTGTCGTTGCGCGCTCGTATCAAGATCAATTCGTGACGAGCGTTGATCACCACGCGTTTGTAATCCTCGCAAAATCGCAGTAACAAGTTGAGCGGTACGCAGAAATTGAAATATCCGTTCGGATTATTATGTGGTTCCCAGCCCGCGTTTCGCAGGATCACGCTTCTGTCGGACGATACCGTAACGTAGTTCTTGAGCGTGCTGGTTATTCCTACGTTTCTGCAACGATCAATCTCCATACCGTCGAGCTCGTATCGAATCTCATCGAACATAAACGCGACGCAATTAGTACCCAATACCACATTATCGACTTGGTCGGCTGCTCTGGTCACCGTCAATGTTCCTTCGATGTAAAGAAAACTTTCGCACGGCAACGTATACAGATCCTGCTGTTGTATGGGTATTCGTATCTCGTCGCTATAATCAAACGTTGTGTTGGCGTACGGGTTGTATGTGTGAGTCTCGATCTTGACGATGCGATCGTCAAAGACCGGCTCGCTTCCGATGTTGAGAATTTCAGTCATCGTTCAGATGTTTCGCACCGCGAATCCCAGAGATTGTAAAAACTTAACGTTCGACGCGTTGAGCTTCTTTCTCGTCGCTTGTTTAACGCCACCGAATGTCGACTTGACGATATCGTCGATCGGTGCAGCCGTAAAGATATTACTGTTATCTGTCGCGTGCTCCGAGTCGTTCAACACTAGCATCTCATGTGTCGCGCGTACACTCACGCTCACGCATACACTGGCGCGTTATCGCTCTCGCCGCCGTACGTGCAATCTGACGGTGATCTCTTCTCCGCGAAAATCGAGCAATCGTCCGTCTTGATCAGCGACGCGTATCGTTAGATTTGTAACGCTCCGCACGATGATCGGCAGATAAATGATCTGCGCCAGCGTTTCCGATATCTTATATCCCGGTGGTACGCTCGGTGAAAATTCGTGTATCGTATGAACACGTTTGTCGTTGCTGTACGCACCCGCGGTCACGTTACACTCCACGCGGATAATGTTTACATTGATAATATTAATCGGTGCGTCCGATTCGTGCCACTGTCCCGGCTGCAATATACGCGTCGACGAGAATCCCAACAGCGATCCAACGTTGTTCGGTTTGTTAAAATTCACTCTGAAAGCGCACTTGATCTCACTCTTCATCGTATTGTAATTTGCACGAAGCACTATCGGGTATTCCGCGACCTCGTCTTCGTAGCCGTTCGCGCGAACGGTCTCCTCTCGCGCGATATCCGCGATCGACGTACGACGATCGTCGTTGGAACGAACCACGCGTCGCGGACGTTTACGTGAAATTTCACGTTTCAAAAACTCGTGTATGGCTCGTATCTCGTACGATCCCTCGGGAATCGTAATTTCTGTGTCATCCTCGTCGAAATAAAATTTATTATTCGAAGAATTCACGTTCGGAATCGTGTGATAAGTCTCGAAACACGTTAGACCGAGCTCGTAGTCACCGTCGCTCAGATCCACGGCGGGAAAATAGTGCTCCGCGAGGATGCTACTTTTCCCGGTCAGCGTAAACGTTATAAACATATCGGCGGAAGCTGGTCGACGAACACTGAGTCTCCGCACGGCGCGTCGTCAGGTTTTAAATTAGCGCCGATCGTCATCGATCGTCCGGAGAAATTGCAAGCACAACTGACCACAGATGCTCTGATCGTAGCGCTGATAAGACGTGTGATTGTACTCAATTTTCGTCACGCTCGGTCCGAAATATCGCACCAGTTCTTTCGGTGGTCGAAGATTGCCGAAACTGTCGAAATATACGACTCGATCTCCCCTCTTGGCGTACGCTACCCAATGAGTACCGGGGCCGGCTGCATCGTCCAAATTCACGATACCGCTCTCGTTTCGACGTACACCATCGACGATCAATAACGAATCACGCATGAAAACACCTCTGAAAAACGGTACGCGCATTCGCCTTGCCAGTCGACTCAATTGTACGTTAGTCGTAACACCCGTGGGCATATTTAACGTCTTCTTTGATGTTTTTTTTTATTTTTAATCTTCAACGCTACTCCTCGCCCGTGTTTGTGCGGGCCGAGATACAATCCTTGTCCATATTTGTACGGAGCGAGATAAAGTCCGCGACCTTCCATGGCGCGATTGTGACGTTGCGTCTCTTCCAGCTGACGTCGCGCGGCTTTGCTAGCGTTCATCGCCGTTGTAATTCCGGCCGCTCCGCCGGCCAGAGAACCGAGAACTCCCAACAACGGTAGAATTGGCAATACGCCGCCTCGTTTCGCTGCCGGAAGTATCCGTTTTTTCGAATCCGCTCTTTTCTTCATCTTCATCTTCGTCTGGGTCTTCGCCTTTATTTTCAAACCCATTCCGAGCTTCGTCTTAGCCTTCATGGCCGCCCAGACGGCTGTAGCGGCAGCTCTCTCTCCGAGAGTCGAATCTCTCGCGGTAATTCGTTTTCGCGCTTCCGCAGCGAGTATCTCGTCCGCCGCGTGTCTCTCGGTGAGATCGCGGTTACGCGAATAGGCTATGTCGTGCTCGCGACACGCCGCGTCCAATGGATTAATACCTTGATCACCTCTAGCCAATCGTTCTCGCAAACGAGTTCCCGGACCGCAATACTGATAGCCGGGAATGTGCAGTTCGAACGGAAGTGCACCTATCGCGCGATTAAACAGGCCTCTACCTGTTTTTATTTTTTTCGTTGACATTCGCCGCAATCCTTTATCAATGGCGCGGGACCATCGATGTGCGTTCGCTGCCACGGTTGATTGTAATGTTCGTAACAGCGACGATATGCTTGAACCTCCAAATCCGCCTTTATATGTTCCGGAAGCTTGTCCCACACGTAGTGGACGTGATCGCCGCACGTTTGCAACAGAACGGCTTTCGGCACAAATTGCAGCTGTTCGGCGCTCAAGTCGCGAATATCGGAAGGTCTCGACAGTAGGACGAACATTTTTGCTACTGAGCGATTCGCGGTTCCGCTCGCCTATAAATAGGCGTTCGAGTCAGCCAGAAAGTCGGCAGTGTGGAAAAAAATGAGATTCGTGCGACAACCGTTGGCAATTCGCGTGACGAATTGCGACGACAGATCACGGTCGATGGGAGGCAACGTGGAGAAACGCAAGCACGGTACGATGTTACCGACTACTATACGCGCGATCATTTGCGGCCCCTCGAATTGCGGTAAAACCAACGTCTTGATAAGCTTGCTGGAAAGTCCGCACGGCGTACGTTTCGAAAACGTGTACGTATACTCGAAATCGTTGCAACAGCCGAAATATCGATATTTGGAGAATTTGTTGCCATCGATCGACGAAATCGGCTACTTTACGTTCTCCAATAACAGTGACGTCATTCCACCGAGCGACGCGCGTCCAAACTCGATCTTCGTCTTCGATGACGTAGCGTGCGATAAGCAAGACTCTGTGAGAGAGTATTTCTCAATGGGCAGGCACTCGAGCGTCGACTCCTTCTATCTCTGTCAGACGTACGCGAGAATACCTATCTGATACGCGACAACGCGAATCTGCTGATCCTGTTCAAACAGGATGGTACCAATTTGAAACACGTGTACAACGATCACGTGAATACCGACATGTCGTACGATGAATTTTGCGCGTTGTGCCACGATTGTTGGCAACAAAAGTATGGATTCGTAGTGATAGACAAGGACAGCGCGCTTTCGAACGGTCGATACAGAAAAAGATTTAACGTGTTCGCGATACCGTAAAAGCGATCAGTCGTTGCCGATACCTCGTCGGAGGTGAAACGTTAGCGTTACAGAGAGAAATCGACACTCTGCTTTTTCCGCGATGGCCGCGATCGACGGGAGCGAGAATATTCGCGAACGCGAGAAGGTCGTAAAAGAGATTGCGAAGACGAGTGATTCGATTCGCAAAAAACTTCGCGCTTTGAAGACCGGTAAGATCGAGAAGGACATTGAGTTGGACACGCACTTTAAACCTCTCATCGGGCCGTTGAAAAAGATCGTTGACAACTCGAACTTGATCGCGGTGAAAAAAGAGGAGCCGACGGAGAGCGACGCTGATGCGAAAATCGAACCGCTATCCGTTCAACAGCGCGGGCAGGATGAGGAGAATGCTACACCGAAGAGAAAGAAGAAACGATTAGACTCCTGGTCGGATCTTTCATTGACACCGCGTAAATCTAATCAATCGACAGTACTACCGATAACCTCTACACCGATAACCTCTACACTGACGCAAACCGTGCAACGTACAAGTCCCGAATTTCTTGAAACCGCGAATGTTTTCGAAACCACGGACGACTCGATCAGGAAAACCGTTCATAAACGGTTGAAAACATCGGAGGGTCGACAATGGTTTATAGAATCGTTGGAAGATCACTTGGGTCCACTGAGCCGAATATACATCGCAGAGGCTTTGAGCGCCTATCCAACGATGGACATAGCGTACGGCGTTTATCTCGGCAATAATGAATTGATGCTCGGTAATAAACGTTTTGACGTGGACAAAGCGGATAACATTTATATCGACGGCGTACGATACGCCGGCACACCCGGTATTTACGAGTTGATCTTCAAGAGAATGCCCGACGACGATATCTACACGGAAGACGATATGCAAAAATACAAGAGCATACTGTTGGCAACGAGTGCTCATAAATTCCAACACGATCCTAACAAGCGACTAAAGGGCAACGTGGGATACAAGTATACACAGGTAATCGCACCGTTGATGTCGACCGGATCCAAAAAGAAAAAATCCGGAAAAGGATTATTCGCGCCTCGCGCGATGACGCTAACCGACAATAAGATCGACTACGTGCACTGGGATGACCCCAACGAGCTGGTGGATCGTTTGCGATTGCTCGACGCTTCGCGTCAAGCTGGCAACAATGCCCACGACAACGAGATCATGTCGATCATCGAGGAACTTCGCGAAACCGGGCTTATTATAAATTAAACGGTGCGACAGCGATCCGTTCAATCAGCGTCGAAATGCCGATCAACAAATTTGGATTGTTCGAGCACAGCGGAGACGCGACGAATACCATTTCCTATCATTATCGGTGGAGCGGATTAATGAGAAATTTCGTGCGCAATAACGCTCTGTGTCGCACCGCCACGGACTTTGACGCAAGGTCGCGCAAGATTCGTCGCGTAGCGCAACTTGAGACTGACGGTGACGCGGTTAACAAACTGTACGTTGATCAATGCTTTAAAAGTCTGACAGATCAACGGAAAGAATCAGACGAGAAGCTGACTGCGTTCGAGCAAGATGTGCAAGCGTTACGGACTGCGATAAACAAGCTTCGACGTGCGAATATCGTTGAATCAGACGCGACAACGAACAACAATGGACAAACGGTTCAACAGAAACGACTATCGAAAGGCGACGAGTGAAGAGAAGCAACGGTTCATTAACGACGGCGAGGAACAGCAACGAACGATTCGAGAACGGTTGTCGGACGGCTGTTCAACGGTTCGAGAACGGTTGTCGGACGGTTGTCGAACGGTTCAAAAACAGCTTAAAAACGATTACGAGCGGTTTAGAAACAGCTGCGAACTACGCGGAGACAGGAAAGGCTACAAACGGCTAGAGAACGTCGACGACGACGACGACGACGATGAGTGGTAGGAAGCAGTTAACTGACGACGACGAACGACAACGAACGATTCACGAATGGTTCAGAAGCGGTTACGAACTGTTCAGAAGCGGTTATGAACTGTTCAGAAACTGCTACGAACGATGCATTAGAAGCAGAAACGGCGACAACGAAACATGAGACCGTTAAAATCGACCGATGTGGATAAAAATATCGAAAAGCGACGGTTGGTGGACGAATTGCATGCACCGGCGAGAAGAAATTTTCCCCGCAGACACGTCATAGTGCGAGGGTACGACGACCTGTGGCAGGCTGATATCGTCGAGATGCGTCCGTACTCGCGTTTCAACGGAGGCTACCACTACATACTCACCGTCATCGATGTGTTGAGCAAGTACGCCTGGGCCGTGCCGCTCAAGGGTAAAGGTGGCAGCGAGACAGCTGACGCTATCGCTGAGATAATTCGAGATAGCGGGAGGTGCTCTAGTAATCTACAAACCGACATGGGGAAGGAATTTTACAACACCGACGTGCAACGTCTCGTGAGAAAACACGGTATAAATCATTATTCCACGTATTCGGTGATGAAGGCGTCGGTCGTCGAGCGATTCAATCGCACGTTAAAAAACAATATGTGGAAAATGTTTACGCTCAATGGAACTTACAAGTGGGTCGACGCGTTATCGCGACTCGTGTCGGATTACAACGCGCGCAAGCATCGAACGATCGGCATGCGACCCGTCGACGTTACCCCCGCGATCGCCGAAAGACTCTTGGCTACGGTGTACAGCGCGATAAAGATCGCGGGCCCGGCAAAGTTTAAACCGGGCGACTCGGTACGCGTCAGCAAATACAAGACAATTTTCGAGAAGGGTTACACGCCGAATTGGACCACCGAGGTGTTTAAGATCGTTAAAGTGCAGCATACCAATCCCGTAACCTACCTACTCGAGGACTATCGTGGAAAATCCGTCGCTGGAGCGTTCTACGAGTACGAGTTGCATCGCGCGACTTATCCTGACGTGTATCTCGTGGAGAAAGTACTGCGCAGGAGGGGCGACGAGGTTTACGTGAAATGGCTGGGATTCGATGGATCACACAACTCATGGATACACAAGGACAATGTGATTTAATTCGTGCAAACTGTATTTTTATTCTTAACATAAAAATGCAATATGTAATACATGTAAAATGTTTGAAAATATGAAATACATATAAAGTACGTAAAAAATATGAAATACACATGTGTCATATCTTTATTAATATTCATTCCAATACTGTAATATAATACTCACAATACGTTACGTTATACTATTACATACATATACTACTGCATACGTTATACTATTACATACATGCATACATACATGCGTACGTTACAAAGGTATTCGGTAATGTCCCCACGGCAACGTATCGGTCGAATCCGGCACGATATATCGCTTATCGTCGTACGGACTCAGAGCGATTTTCGTCTCGCTAATAGTGTACACTTCGTGCATTTTTGATCGTATGCACGACTGCGGTCGAGTTGTTTCGATCTCATCGTTCAAACATCGCGTGTAGTCGTCGAACGTGATGGTGCGCGCGATGACGTTACTTTTGACACCTTTCGCTTTTTTACAAACTTTTTTGCCATCGACTCGCAAGGCGTACATTTTCGTCCTAAGTCCAACGAATTCGGTCATAATGGTCCCATTGTTTTCATCCTTCATCAGGCCCGGCACTTTTTTATTGACGAGAGGCATATCATAAGCGTTATCTACCGCATAGTCACTTGTGTCGAACCGGGCTATATCATGTTTCATGTTCTCGTACGCGTCGTCGCACTTGATATGATAAATCAAACTGTCCGTGTCGGTATACATGATTCTACACGAGTCGCGGTACAGGGGAGACATGTATTCGTGGTGAAATTCGTACAGGCACACCTTCGACAAGTCGAGAATGCACATGCCGACGTAGATCGGTTTGTCGAATTTCACCTCGAGTTTGCGAAGTTCGATGGCCACCAGATTTTCTGAAAACACGCTACTGCTGTGGAAATTCAGTCGCGCGATCATTGCCTCCGCGCCGTATCTACCCTTCCACGTCATCACTAGTTTTACATCGACGTGGTTTCGTACATTCTCCATTGTTTTTCCAAAAACAGCGTTATTCATTAATTTATATAATGTTTTTTCGAACTCATTTTTTGCCTGTGTCCTGAATTTTGTATTGAGTTCGATGTAAGAGCAGAGCCACTCAGATTGAGCGAATTGCAATACGCGATGTATTTTAGTGACGCGAAGGCCATGACGCATGCACTGTTGCAGATTGCGATAATGGATGACGTAACGCTCCTTATCGTGCAGCGTGGCGAGAAGTTTGTCCTGCCGTTTGCCAAACGGTTTATCGCGCATCGGACAGAACGGTAGGTCAGCGTGCGCGTCATGTTTATCCTGCGGATACTCGAGATCGACCTCGAGAATATAGCCCGTAGGCGAATCCAAAGCGATCGCGTTAACGTCGAAATTTGACGCGTCTTCGACCCATCGAAACTCCGCGTAGGGCAGTGGCTTACACATCGCCCAGCCGTACAAGTTGTTGACATCGAAGTACATTAGGTACGACGACGGTTTCGATGAATCGTACGACTCCATATACTTGTTGGCCTTCGCGTATCTGCCGGAACATTGACTCAGCCCGCCACGAATACCACGTTCGACAAACATGACCATGTCAACGTCGGTCAGCAGTTCAAAATTGATACGCGTATGTTTCAACATGGCGTCCCACGTAAAGCCTGGTAAAGTGTAGTAGTACGCGGGATCAAGTCCGTAACTCGCGACGCAGCTGTCGCGGAAATTTTCAAACACGTCGGCCAACAGCAAGACATCGGTTTTCAGGTATAGATCGCTGTATTCGCCCAGGGTTCGAACGGAGAATCGCTGCCATACGTTCGCGGCGTGCGCGTAATCGCTCTCGGATACGGTTTCACCGGTCAAGGAACTGTAAAATGAATCGCGCGGCGGTAAACACGTATCCTCCAGCTTTTCGACGCTGTCTACGTATTCGTATGGAAAGACACCTTTTCGCGTCAATAATTTGAAATCGTTGTCGGATAACGCGGAAAATTTTGAACGTATAATTTTTAATTTATCATTATCTAGGAAGGATGCCAATTTTGCGAGACTCGCGCTAAGAAATTTGTACGAGTCGATAAATCTTAACTGTATATCGTTTCGCGAATCAGATTTTTCCGCGGTGTCTTTCACGTGTTTAGTAAATGAGATGTACTTTTCCTTTGTTATAGGCAGTACATCGATCTTGCCTTCGAACGCGGCAGCTATCTCCTTGATAATAAAGTGCGCGTCATAACCCGACAGATTGTGAAATATTACTGGGATAAAGTGAGAATTCTTATAATTCAGATTGCACGTCGAGTGTGCTGGACCTCTGTACCGCCCGGTCAGGTGGCAATGATCGCGCACTTTATTATCATCAGGCGCGAATTGTTGTTCGCATATATGACATTTCGTCGCGCTGTGAAATGTCTCCCACTCGTCTCGCGTTAGGTCTACTATGCATACAATGTCGGACAAGATGTTTTTTACGCGATGCGCCAATCCGTTGAGTTCCTCGACGAACCACGCGACACAGTCGTTATCGCGACGAAATCGATATGTCGATAACGTTTCGTCGTACGAACACTGTACGTAGTATGCTATACTACAAACCCGATGATGTTGGTAGGCGTATGACGCGTGTTCCGTATCCGGTTGTGTCTTCTGCAGCACGCACTCCAGATCGGCGTACACCACGAAGGGAAGTCGCTCTTTCCTGCTGTGGTTCTTGAAGCTGAGCCACTTGTTGTCCTCGCTCGGTAGTCGGGTTGCGCATTTGTTTACCTTTCGACATTCCACGGTGTGGGCTTCCAATTTCATGCTCGAACTAAAGTAGTGAAGACATCTGCAAAAATGAAACACAAATATTATAAATTTTTTTACAAAAAATATATAATGATATATATTATTAATAAAAGTATAGGTACTTACCGATCGCAAAAAAATTTTTTGTTCTTTTTCTTGCTCAATTGCGAGCTCACGAGGCGGGATAGATGTTTAATCCACGCGAAATGTCCAACATTGTCATCTCGTGGGTCCTGCATGTACAGCAGATTCACATGTTTTTTATCACTCGTGCGGTCGGTAAGCCGTATCGGGAGAACGTTTGAAATCTTCTGTCCCTCGATGATATAGACATTGACGGATATATCGTTGAGTCGTTCGAACTGTTTAATTTGCCTCAACGTCATTGGGAACTCAATGTCTCGTAAATTCAGTACCGTTGAATAATGCGGGTATGAAGATTCCCGTTCTGGATGTCTTTCGGCTGGATGCAAAGCAGCCGTCACGGCCCACGCAAAACACGCATTGTCCATAGACAGCACATTGATCACCGCGTGCTTCAATTTAATGTCTTCAGGCAATTTTATGTGACACCCCGCGCGCAAAGGATTGTACTTGTTGACGCTCACCGTCAAATTGAGGATTCGAGTCAACGCCCAATCACTGTCGCGTTCCTGGAACTCCTCGAGTTTCGCTAATGTGGGCTCGATAACGTGTAGCTCGTACCACTCGCGCAAGTGCGATGTACCACAGAGTTCTATGTTATTTGTACATATACTCTTATTGGCACGTTTATCACCCGCCACAAACTCCCCGTTGAACGCGGTGTTCGCTTTGACACAGTTATGTGTTTTTATACTGTCTCGCACTTGCTTGCACACGACGCTGCAGGCGTCTTCCAAAAACTGTCGCGGTTCTATATGGTCTGTATTAATTACCGCACCGGTCATTATACGCTTTTTGAACCCGGCGTCGATTTCTCGCCATACGAGTTCTGTCGCGCGCGTGTCGCCACTGGTACCGGCGTTCGCATAATCACCACCGCTATGAATAAATTGTCTTTCCAATCGCAACTTCACACCCTCGAGTCGCGCAATTCTGGCAACCAACGATTGCCTTTGCCCGATCGTTGGATTGTCGGAGAGCCGCTGACGTTTGGCACTACAGCGTGTCTCGAGCTGCTCGACGAATTCCGCGCATTGCAGCGCCCATGTGAAAAATTCATCCACGGTAGCTACTTGGTCGGACAGCTCCAATAGATCGCGTTCGGTTTGCTCGAATTGATCCATGTTTTATCTACTCAGATTTAGGTTGTTCATCAGATTCAGGTTGTTCATCACCACGAAGTCGACAACTGTAGTCGCCCAATAGCGATACTTCATTAGATATCAATGGTTTATATGGTAATAGCGTTGCAGACACATATTGTTCATCACCATCATACCAACCACTACTTTGACACATTTCCCATTGCCACTTCCCAATAGTGACACTCCTTATACTCGGACCTAAAGTCAGGTTTATTGTAAAAGGAAAGGGTTTTGTCACAGATGAAGCTGTATGAGCTTTATCCTCGTTCCGCGTCTGTATGTACATTCTCCATTTTGAGCTACCGTAATAGTTATTATTATATCCGAAATCCTTGATAACAACTCCTTGTCTATGAACAATGCGTTTATCGGTTCCTCGTATCCCGAGTTCGCGATCGCGAACAAAGTGCGCTAGTGAGTTTCGTTGCACATCCGTCGATTTTCCTCCTCGATCTTCTTCACGCAAAGCTTTGGCGATATCATCTAATAAAGCTTCATTATAAAAAATGATCGAAGTATATAAAGTCACTACTTTCTTCGATTTCATCGATGTCAATTTTATAGTCCGGTGTCCATGGGCGATTACATGCCATTTCTTCTTGCTCAATGTTATAAAAAAAATAATGTTCACGTCGCAACCGATGTATCACTCTCAAATCGTATGCTAATGCGGCTCGATGCGCTTCATCCCTCATTATATATACCTTTGCCCTCTCTCTCGCTCCAATTGATAGATCATTTCTTCCTTTGTCTCGCGTACTGCGTCGTAAAAAATAGCGCGAAATTGTTTAGTCTACGCGATAACACCCCCCTTTTCCTAGAAAACATTTGCTCACGACGAACATGTCCCTACAGGTTTGATGCGTTATCGGGTCAATCATCGTCCCGATGACGTCATTTCTTTCTTTGTTTTTTTTCACGTACTGCGTAGATGGATTGTTTTTTTGTGTATAAATCATGCTATATATTTTCTTCGCGCGCATTTCTATTCGAGCCGTATATGCGACGTCCGCTGGAGCATCGGTTGCACGAATTGGTAATCAAATATTGCATTATCGCATATCATAACATAGAAGCGAGGTGCCGCGATGTTCCGGCGGACCTCGGCGCTCGCCTTTGTAGTGCGAGACATATTTTGTCTTACGACTATCAGTTTTATACACCGCCATTATATTTTTTTCTTTGGCGACTTCTGCAACCGTTTTCCGCTTTCTTCACTATTATTAAGTATAATAATAATAATTATTAAGTTAAATCCGCGCGAGGAAAAGAGAACGCCAACGAAAAGACGCGCGCGAACGGGGGAGAGACAAAAGAACGGGAGCGAGAGAGAGACCGCGCTGAGGGAAAGACAACGCGAACGAGACGCGGGCGAGCCGTGTGACGTCACGCGAACCGACGTGGCCGTTGGACGCGGACCCCCATCGTCCCGCGGCGCGCCGCCGATAAAATTCCAACAGCCGAACGGCGCCCATCGCCTTTGTAATACCCCGCGCCGATAAAGTGACGACCCCCCCTCCCCCCCCCGGACCACTCGCTTCTATGTTATGATATGCGATAATGCAATATTTGATTACCAATTCGTGCAACCGATGCTCGGCGTAGAACGCGGACACCCCCCCTCGGCGGTACCCTTGTCAACGATATGTTTATTAACATTTAATAAACATGTCCCGACATGCTCGCCGACCACCCCCCCCCCTCCCGGCGGACCACCCGCGCCCCCTCCCCGCGGACACTTTCGCCCTCGAGTCCCCCACCCTCCTCCCCGCGGACCCCCTCTCCCCGCTCCCCCCTTGCCCGCGGTATTGTTGCTCGGCTTTTTTTTGGTCTTAAACTCCCGCGGCCCCCCGCGGACCCTCGCGCGGCCCCCGCGGCGCGACCGCCGCCCCCGCGGACCCCCACGCGGCTCCCGCGGACCCTCGCGCGGCCCCCGCGGCGCGACCGCGACCGCGACCGCGACCGCGAACCCGCGGCGCGGGTGAATCATCCCGGTAAGTAATCCCGGTAACTCATCCCGGTGAGTCATCACGGTGAGTCATCCCCGATACCCCGCTCCTCCCCCCCTCCCCTCCCCCCCCGCGAAATCCGATACCCCCCTCCCTCACCCCCCCCCTCGGAGCTCCCGGCGCGATCCGATATCCCCCCCCCCCCCCCCCTCGGTCCGATACCCCCCCTCCCTCACCCCCCCTCGGAGCTCCCGGGACTGAACCCGCCTATATACACTACTGAGTTGTACATAGTTATTTCATTTTATAATAAAGTTATTCAGCCTATTCGTCCGGCGTAATGATTAATAAGATATGCGACAGCGGTCGCTGGGCAGCGGCCCACTTAGCATATAAGCAGTTATTTTCAGCGATCCACAAGTATTTTTATTTTCTTTTTCTCGGCACCAAGTGCCAGGCCCGACCAGGAAAGCAGTTTTCCGTTTTGATTTAATAGGTGCGTGGATCAGCGGTAGCACCGAAACGATGATTGGTCGAGCCACACACAATCTTCAACGCGGGATTCAGACAACGCGCACGTCAGGCGAACGAGAGTCGAGATGCCGACTCCTGGCATCCTCACGAGAGGATCATTCGAAAATTAGCGCGATCCGACCGCGCAAACATGGGGTTTGCCGGACATCCGGCGAAACACACGAAGGGGGCGCCGCAGCGCCAAATGGCTTGAACTGCCGCCAGAGGAAGGCTTCACCGACCTCTGGAGACTATCGCGAACACAATCCGATCGCGCGAACCCCAGGTTTGCCGGACACGTCACCAAATGACGAACGCGGCGACGCAGCGCCAAATGGCTTGAACTGCCGCCAGAGGAAGGCTTCACCGACCTCTGGAGATTATCGCGAACGTGATCCGCCCCCGCAAACGACTGGTTTGCCGGACAAGGGGCAATATGGCGAGCGAAGCGTCGTAACGTCGCAGCATGAAATATGCGTGTTCAGGGACATGAGTTAGCCCTAGAGACTAAACGCGAGCGAGATCTGACCGAGCAAACATCCGGTTTGCCGGACAGACTTGATATCGTGAACCGAGCGTCGGACCGAATTGAGATTCGATATGCTCACTCAGGGAAGGTCGGTAAGACATACGAGTCAACCGCGAGCGAGATCTGACCGCGCAAACATCCGGTTTGCCGGACAGACTTAATATCGTGAACCGAGCGTCGGACCGAATTGAGATTCGATATGCTCACTCAGGGAAGGTCGGTAAGACATACGAGTCAACCGCGAGCGAGATCTGACCGCGCAAACATCCGGTTTGCCGGACAGACCCGATATCTTGAACCGAGCGTCGGACCGGCATGAAATTAAATATGCGTACTCGGGGAAGGTCGAGAAGACATCCGAGTCAATCGCGAGTGCGATCTGACCGCGCAAACACCCGGTTTGCCGGACAGATGACAAAAACTAGGATTGCGTCACCAGGGACACCTGGTACATCCGAAGATCGAAGCGCGATCAAAATCCGACCATCCTAATAGGGGGTTGTCCGGACAGTCCGGACAACTGGTAGTTTCAGACGTCGGCTACAGGAAGTAAGGCCGGAATACGATCGGTAGGGGCCTAAAGAGTAGGCAGATAGGTCGCCGCCATTGGCGGACGTTTTAAACGCGACCTGGACGTCTTCTCCAGGAAGTCGACGCAGAATCATGATCTGGGACCTCCGAGAGACCTTGCGCACCGGTCGGCGTTGTCATAAGTTCATAATTGTAAAAGTTGAATTGTTGCTACCCGGAAGTCGAAAGAGCGCAACGCATATAGTGTACTAGCGTTGGAAATTTCCATCGCGAACATCTGGCGCACACCTGGTGTGCCGAAACGCGTAAACACCTATTGTTCAAGCGTAGGAATGGAAATTTCCAGAGAGGAGAAAGCGGCCGAGACCCTGTGGAAGGGGAAAAAACTCGGTGGTAGGGAGCCCGAGAGAGCAACGTTTCTCGAGGCAGTCTCTCGTGGTCGCTCAAAGGTAGCACTCTCGCGCGTATTATACCGGCGTATCGTAGAAGAATATTCGCGAACGCGAAACGGAATACGAATATTAAGACTACCTCAGCGGCTATTAACAAACGGGAACGCCCGCCAACAGCGTTACGTGACGTCGATACGAAAGACGTACGGGTCTCGCGTACCCGAATCGCGAAATCGCACTTTGCGAGACGTGCGACCGCCATCTTATGTGGCAATCGTTAATTGTGAACAACCAACATTGTGCAATTATAGTTAACAATAAAAGCAATCGTTATTTGCAAAAATCCAGACGAAAATATCTTTACTTACCCGGAAACTTACCTGAACAAGCGGCTGTCCGGCCATCTTGGTGATAGCGTGGTCCGATCTTCAAGGTCATCACAGATTCTACTTCAGAGGAGGCCATTGATGAGGAAACCGTGGCGGAAACCTGAAAAAAGTTGATATTAGTTGTAGTTACGCGGACAGTTTTCGTACTTACCTGGTTGTCCGGCTATCTCCTAGACGCGTTGATCCTAGACATCGGTGAGCAGCGGTGATCTACGACATCGGCGATGGTGATGAAGCAGCTGTCGACGAAACCTGAAAATAAAAGAGAATTAATAGCGTTTTACTTATATTAATGTCGGGACTTAGCCGATCAAGCGGTTGTCCGGCAATCATGGTTCCACGGATGAGGTAGATGAATGATCGATAGTGGAGGTGAACGGCAGAGCATCCCAGAGGAGGCAACCGTGGCAGGAATCTGAAAAGTCTAAGGGTTAAGGAGATATTACCTGATCAAGCAGCTGTCCGGCTAACAGGTATCCCTGGCTGGCCGATTGAGGTCATACCTAGCGGTATCCAGAGCTCAGGCGATGCTTATCGAGCAGTTGTGGCGGGATTGAAAAAATAAAATTGTTTAAACAAATTGTTCACATTTTGGCTGATTTTCATTACGAATACCTACCTTCTCGGTATATAAAGGTTAAACCGAGTGGCGACCGATGACTAATAGGACAAAATAGCGTACCCCGTGGCCCGATTATGCATCGTTCGGTCACAACCTTAGCGAACTTACCAGGGATATTTAGAAATGGTGCAAAGAGAGGAAAATATGGCTGAAAGCATCATACATTAAGTCGGTAGAGAATATACAAGCAGACAGAGCATCACGCAATACTAACGTGGACACTGAATGGGAACTTTCCCCATCGGCCTTCAAACAAATCGAAAAAAAATTTGGACCTTTTTTAATAGATTTATTTGCAACTAGGCTAAATAGAAAATGTAATAAATTTTACTCTCGTTTCCCTGATCCTGAAGCAGACTTAGTAGATGCTTTCACTAGACCCTGGAAGAATGAATTTTTCTATGCTTTTCCTCCCTTCGCACTTTCCTTCGTACATTAAGAAAAATCATCAATGATAAGGTAGGGGTACTTGTAGTATACTTATGGCCAACACAGCCCTGGTACCCTTTTTTTATATCGCTACTTACTGAACCTACCATCACATTCAACCCAAGTATTAATATCTCCTTATAGAAACAAGATTCATCCATTAGCCCCCCCACCTTTTATTGGTGGTAGGCAAATTATCAGGACAGCATTCTTGAGGAAGGGAGTCAGTGAAGATTCCGTGAATGTGATGGTCGATTCCAATGCGAAGTCGACTCTCAAACAATACGAGTGTAATCTGAAATGCTGGTGGGACTATGCACATACTAAAGGACTGGATATTTTCAATACGAAAACTTCAGATGTTATTGATTTTCTTAATAGCAGATTTCAAAAGGGCGCAAAGTATAGCACATTAAATACTACTCGGGCGACTATCTCTTTAATCTCACAATCAGTATATAATATTGTTGCGCTCGCCGCGTCGTTCGATCACTCACAGTCACTCAGTCGCTCGCACTCCCGACGCTCGCGGAAATAAAGGAGACACTGCGGTATAAGGAGAACAAACTTAATGTTTATTATAACGTCGCGATACAGGAGGAGCGTGGACCACGTCCGCACAGTCCAGCAGCTCGAGACAAAATTTATCAGCTGTGCCATTAAATCAAAAAATCCATAAATCAACAAGCTTGTTGCTAAGGACATTTCGGAAAGACGGCTCGTCGCACGCTTCAGCTCGGACTCGAAGCATACCGGGCGGCACGCACGCAACACTGCCCCCCTTCTTCAGATTGTCGTCCCGACAATCAGGGAGGCAGCTTGCTGCAACTAGGGAAGCCGCTGACTGGACGGTTTCCTGCTCACCTCGTGCTGCTGCACCGAGTTACCGAGCCCCGTCCATCCCAACTTCCACAACAGGTCCTCTTCAATCATGCGATTCCAGGGTACCGGGACGGCCTCCTGCCCTACCCCGGGCTGCCGCCACAGGTTACCGGGCGCCGTCCTTTTCTTGGTCCCAACCGCACTCCGGAGCTTCTTCTTCTCATAGAGCTGGCCAGGCTCCATGACGAAGACTCCGCTTGACCCCTGCCTTCCGCCGCCGGTGCTCTTCTTTCCTCCTGAGTCTTGCGCGCTTGGGTCTTCTTTCTTCGGTACCAGAGGGGGAAATCTTCCGTGGATCCATCGCTCCAAGAGCTCTCTGTTTCCTGCCTCGGCATTCGCCCTAAGTCTCACGGGAAAACCACGGTCAAAAACCGTGAGAGAGGCAGTCCAGAAAGGTTCCCCAGGAGAAAACTGTAATTCCTCTGTCGCCATACCTTTTCCGTTTGATGTTAATTTCTGCAATAAAACATTTAAAAACGCAGCAAAATCGAACAATTCTAAGAATACAAGATTTATTATCTAAAAATCTATTAACACAACAACGTCTGCGCGGGTCCGCGCCCACGCCTCCGAGTCGGCGAATAACATTAGCTCTGCCGCGCGTGTAAACCGGAGCCCGGACTTCGCCTGTCGAGCCAGCCCCGATTAACCCGACAGAAGCTAGTTTTCCTGTTTCTGCGCGGGACACTCCGAACGGAAGTGCCCAGTTGCCCCACATCCCCAACACTCCTTTGTTTTCCGGCGTTCATTCTGGCCGGAACGAGACTCTCCCGGCGTAGTGTCTCTTTTTTCTGAAAAACGATTCTGGTTTACAAATTTGAGCGTCTTCGAACGCTCAATCGCTATTCTAAGTGACGTTACTCTTTCGACTTGAAGGGTACGCTTCACAAAATCGTCGGTCAACGCGGCGACATATTGAGAGCTCGCAATCTTATCGCGAACTTCATGTGAGCATTCGGGATACGCTTTCTGCGATAATCTCTCTAAGTCCGCGCCCAACGCTGCGAAATCCTCGCCCAGGCGCTGTCTCCGGTTAATGAATTGCAGATAAAAGTTTTGTGCGAGCTCACTTTCACCGAAACGCAGCTCTAACTTTGCCTTTAATTTCGCGTAAGAGAGAGACTCGATTCCGTCGGCGAACGAATCAAGCAATGAACGTGCTTTCCCCCGCAAGCTTGACGCCAATACGACCGCTTTTTCTGCCTCGTTCCATTTATTCGCAACGGCAATAAGCGTGAATTGCGGAAGAAACTCGCGTAAAGGCGCCGTCCCGTCGTACGTATCGGGCTTTAGTTTAATACCGCGAGGAACTCCGTCTCCGAACGCGTCTTCACCCGCGCCCGTCACTCGCGCCGCGCCGCTCGCGACCGCGGCTGTCTCCCCCGCGTACGCGCCCCACGTTTCCGCGCCGCTCGCGTTTCGCGCTCTCGAGTCCCCGGGCACTCTATTAATTGAGGGACTTAGCTGCGGGATATCGCTGGAGTTCGTCCCATGGAGACGATGTAGCTCCTCCTCCTGGCGGCGGAACCTCTCCGCGTATTCGCGCTCCCTTCGTGCGTGTTCCTCGCGCATCTCGCGGATCTCCCGTATCACTGCCTGAAGTGTGACGACTTCCGCCGTCATCTCCGCAGCGTCCGATTGTGGAGTCGCTATCCTGAGCCGTTTCCTCGTGGGAGCGGTCGAGGCCATCTCGTCTTACAAGCGCAGCTCGTCCTTTCGATCCCGGACGAGCCCCCAAAATGTTGCGCTCGCCGCGTCGTTCGATCACTCACAGTCACTCACTCGCTCGCACTCCCGACGCTCGCGGAAATAAAGGAGACACTGCGGTATAAAGAGAACAAACTTAATGTTTATTATAACGTCGCGATACAGGAGGAGCGTGGACCACGTCCGCACGGTCCAGCAGCTCGAGACAAAATTTATCAGCTGTGCCATTAAATAAAAAAATCCATAAATCAACAAGCTCGTTGCTAAGGACATTTCGGAAAGACGGCTCGTTGCACGCTTGAGCTCGGATTCGAAGCATACCGGGCGGCACGCACGCAACAACATAAATTTCAACCTGAACTAATATTACCGTTTTTCAAAAACAAACCAGGATTATGTGTGGCGTCGGCAGTATTAGAGTATGTTGAGCTTACCAAAACCTTACAAAGTAAAAATACAAAGAATCTGTTAATCGCTACTGTAAAACCATTTGGAGCGGTATCCGCACAAACTATTGGTCATTGGATCAAGACACTTCTGGGCAAGGCTGGCATCGATACCAACCAATTTACAGCATATAGTACCAGACATGCGGCAGTATCCACTGCGCATAAGAGAGGAGTGGATATTGACGCTATTAGACAAAGTGCTGGATGGCCCCTGGGTCGCAAACCTTCTACAAATTTTATAATAGACCCATTCAGACACCTAATGACCAGTTTGCGCGACCAATTTTACATTAGAAATAAGGTTTCGTTTTTTCTCTTTATGTTTGTATAAAATACTGTGGCTGAAAGACTAATTATTTTAATATAAATAAATAATTTCAAAAAAAAAAAAAATTACTACAAACTATCACAATCTCTAAAACACTACAATATTATCATCGAGAACGGGACGTGCAATATAATTGCAAAATCAAACGAGCCCGCCGAAGGCGGGCGAAGTTTGATCGAAATTATATGAAAAGTCTCGTTCAAAGATGATAATCTCCCACCCTTAATATACCCAATTGAAATAAATATCTACTCCCACTATCATCTTCAAAATTACATTGTGATAATTCTAAGTTCGTGACACAAAACAATATGAAGATAGAAGGGAATCATTCTAGAGATAAAGTGGCGAAGAGCGCCATCTATTCAAAAATTACTAGGCGTTAAACGTTGTGATGTTAGGCATGACAAGCATGACTACAATATTATCATCTTCGAACGAGACTTTTTATATAATTTCGATCAAACTTCGCCCGCCTTCGGCGGGCTCGTTTGATCTTGCAATTAAATAACAAATTATTATCTATATTATAATAAATTAATTTATATTTGTTGAATAAACACATATATAATAATTAAATTTATTTTTTAATTATTATTATTAAAATAAAAAAAGTTACATGGATGGCAATAAAATTTCTCAGTTTACATTTGCGATAAAAAAAAACAGTATAAATCTTTTAAATTTTATCTTAAGAATGTAAGTGGAGAAAGAATTCAAGTTATTGTATTGAACAATGTGTTCGCGAAATCGCTGATTAATCCCGGCGATAAAAGCGGGATGAGAAGGACGCGCGTGGAAGGTGTTAACAAATTATTCGTTTAATTTATGTGTAACTCAGAACACAGTCTAAGCCGTCTTTAATGCGTCAAAAAATGTACAATCTGACCTGAGAAGTGATGAGCTGTCTTTAAATGAAAAGTCTTTTTGTTTGTCCGTGTATTGAGAGGCGATTGTATTAATTGCCTTCCTCGTGATGATCCGCCCGTGAGCCGGTGAGACACGTGGCGGTCGGCACTCGCGCACGTGTGAGCTTGATCTGTCGTGTTGATGCACCAGAGCTGATGAGCGGTCCCTTTCACAATCTACAAATGTATCTCAGCAGCTTAATCGCTGTGATGGCACTTCGATTTGAGTCACAACCTCAAACGCACAGAGCACACGTGTATGCGACTGTTCACAAAGCGGCCATTTATGACTCTCCTGTTCGTGAGGAAGAAACTGGCGATCAGCGCGCCCGTGCTTGCGCCAGTCGCCGCGTGGAGCTAGCATGTCGATACCCGATCGATGCTGCCATCTGGTGGGATGGCGCACCGTGATAACGGAATCTCGAACACAATGAGATGAATTATATTAAACACAAAATGAAATAAAAAATTATTAAACATTATATTATTTAAAAATAAGCTTTGCAGTATAATTTTATATTATTTCAGTTATTAAATATCTAAAGATTTTTAGGACAATTAGTAGAAAAATTTAGGGCGGCGGTGTGGTCTAGTGGTAGAGCGCCAGACTCGCAATCTGAGGAACCAGGTTCGAGTCCACTAGAGCCATGAATCATGGAAAAGTTCTTTTCCGAAAAAACCGCGCCCCTCCGTGCAAGATGCGGAGAAAACTGGGCTCCATCTTTCGGAAGAGACGTTAAACCGTTGGTCCAAAGGAGGAAACATTAAGGTAGTGGATGAATTGGAGGTTAGGATTGGGTACGTCCCTTCAAAACGCCCTTTAAGGCCCCTTGAGGTATATAAAGTAAAATTCTTTAGCTTTTTAGTAAAAAAATTTACTAATTTAAAAATTACTTCTTACAAACATATATATATATATATATATATATATATATTATTTATTTATTTATTTATCCAATATATAGATATAATATTTAAGTTTACGTCTAAATAATGCTATAATAGCTGCATGAGGACTAGTAAACGCATGTGGATTAGTAAAATATTAGTTGAAATTTGAAATGAAACGAAAAATGCGTAACTTATATAATAAGGCTCTGACAAATATATTTTTGAAAAATTATATAAATGCATGACCCTCGTCTTGAGTTGTTTAAATGTTTCTTATTCGCTGGGTAAAACATCAAGTACCCTAAGATCGTCGTAATTTATCATGCCATATACTATTTCGGAGGTAAACATCGGAAGTAAACGGTTTCAGCATAGCTACTGTAGGTTTAAACTCAGAGCATTCGATACCGAGGGTGCAACAAACATATAAAATTGCTTCGACCATCTTAACCGACATTTTGTTTCGTAATTTGTCCTTGACAATATTTACAATAGAAAATTCGTGTTCGACTGCGGCATTTGAGAAGGATAAGCTGAGCAGCCCGAGAAGGAGCTTCGATATATTTCCATATCTTTTATTTCCTCCCGCATCCGTAAGCTCGTTGACCTCTGCCCAAAACGTCTCAGTGCTGACAACTTCGACAACTTCAGCCCTATGAAGTATGTTCCACTCTTTTACAGTTGAACTGATATCATTGCACAGACTATGCTTGAATTTTGCCGCAATATTCGTGATATCAGCTTTTACCTGTGATGATGCTGATTGTGGCGAAAATGTCGATATTTGGTCAAGAATTTTTATATTGTCGGGAATTCTCTTTTGTAATTCTGATATAAGAACGACCAAAAAATCTTTACAGCGTTCTTTGACTTGCGCAACTGATTGTTGATGAATTTTGGCAGTTAGGACGTTAAATTCGTATCCAAAATTCATGCACTCGGAGGACATACAAAAAGATTTAAAATCGAATTTTGCGAAATCGTAATGCGATATTTTTTTTAGTTGCGACGGGACGACGAGCATTTGGAGAAGTGAATATACAGCATCGTTTAAATCTTTAAACAGTTTGACCGGGTCAACAGAATTAGATTGAAACAATCGGTTTAGCTCTATGATGCTTTGCAGCGTAGTATTGAAAAAAGTCAAATACAACTTGTTTTCGGGCGTCGAGAACATGCTGTGTAGTTGAGAAGCCGTATAGCATCGCTCCTTGTTGCTTTCAGTAATTTTAAAATGTAACTGAAGTGCGTCCCATTGATCGAGAATAACATTAACAGCTTGGAGCCTTACCAACCAACGAATATTCGACAGTTTCACGATTTTCTTAGGTACTTTATCCTCGAGAGTACGATAAATCTTCGCATATTCGATTTGGCGTTTGGTGCTGATAAAAAACCACGTGTGTGTTTCGCGGACCAAAAAATCGAGGTGCCTTGTCAAAATTTTGCAAGCCTCCTTGGCTGCGAGATGTAGCGAATGACATATGCATTTAATCACGATAAGCTCAGGATTGATGTCCCGCAATATCGTCGTTACTGAATGATGTATACCTACATTCACGCTGGCTCCATCAACCCCTAGACCTATGAGCTTTTCTATTTCTAAATTATCATTTTTCAGTTGCTGCAAGATTGCTGTGGCAATAGCATCGGAAGTCCCTGCTGTCATCTCAACCAAACGATAAAAAGTCGACACAATCTTTTTCTTCGATTGACTGAAATATCGGATCATGAGGCACAGGATCTTCGGTAATTATGCATAATAGCGACGTCCTCTCCGATGACCTTGACCTTGACATATGTTGTGAAGGTCACCCTACTGAGTGACCTTCAAAAGGTTTTAGCCGTCGGTCATTGTTTATTAAAAAGTTATAAACAAAAAAGTTTGAAAAATATAGCAGCTATTTTGAGTTTTGGAAGGCATAAACGACTAATATAAACGTCTTTTTTTTAAAGCAGAGAATACTTTATTTCGCGAGAAAGTCGCTGCTTTACCAAAATACAACATTTAAAGCAGTAAATTGTTGATAAATTGAAGTCTTTTTGTTAATGCAGTGAATTGAAACCGATTTTAATGACCTTGATATATGTTGTCAAGGTCATGACCCCGAGTGACCTTCAGAAGGTTTTAGCCGTCGCTCGCTATTCGTTAAAAAGTTATTAACAAAAAAGTTTGGAAAATAAAGCATATGTAGGTGCATATATAGGTTAGTTGACGCGCTTTAAACACTTAAATACTTTTAAAGCGCGTCAACTAACCTATGTAGGTTAGTGATCAACGATTTACTGCTTTAAATGTTGTGTTTTGGTAAAGCAGCGACTTTTTCGCAAAATAAAGTATTCTCTGCTTTAACAAAAAGACTTCAATTTATCAACAATTTACTGCTTTAAATGTTGTGTTTTGGTAAAGCAGCGACTTTTTCGCAAAATAAAGTATTCTCTGCTTTAACAAAAAGACTTCAATTTATCAACAATTTACTGCTTTAAATGTTGTGTTTTGGTAAAGCAGCGACTTTTTCGCGAAATAAAGTATTCTCTGCTTAAAAAAAAAGACGTTTATATTAGTCGTTTATGCCTTCCAAAACTCAAAATAGCTGCTATATTTTTCAAACTTTTTTTGTTTATAACTTTTTAATAAACAATGACCGACGGCTAAAATTTTTTGAAGGTCACTCAGTTGGGTGACCTTCACAACATATGTCAAGGTCAAGGTCATTGGAGAGGACGTCGCTATTATGCATAATTACTGGATCTTCTTCGTGTCGATTGTTGTACACTCGTCGATAATCAACGAATAGTGTGCTTTTCCGAGGTCCTCGAGAAGCTCTTGCACGATACATGGTGATAAAATATTTTTTATCAAAGCCGTGCATTTCGTTCGGTGCAGCTTTACGTCTTGCAAAACTTCAGAATCCTTGTCAAGATCCTTAATCACGAGAGTGAGATGGTCAACGGCTTTAATGGAAGAATGCTGTGCCACATAAGCAGCAATTTTCAATTCTGCTATTTTTTGTTTTTGTGACAGAGTCATCTTCGCAAACTTGTCAATCGGCGGTATCTGTGCAACGCTGTTTCTATTTTTCAGGCTTTGCTCATGTTTCTTCGACGCAGCATGTTCTATCAATCCCTTTTTGTGCGCAGCCAGAATCGTATTGCAAAAAGCACAAAACGCTTTGCAAGAATCTCCATTAGGAGATGGTTTTAACCAATCTATACAGTTAAAAAAACACAAGCGACTTACAATTAGACATTAGCATTCAAGAAACTATAGGCCTGTTCTTTTCAGCTGAACTTCTACACGGTTCATCTTTCCTCTTTTTCTTTTCATGTTGGAAAGAAAAAGAGAAAAGATGAACCGTGCAAGAAATTCAGCTGAAAAGAACAGGCTTAATAATATAACCAAAATTACAGCGAATTCAAAATATTATACTTTAATTACAAAAATCCTTTGCTGCGACCAAACTGGCTAATATTTATTTAACAAGCACAACGCGTTTCAACCGAGATTCCGGTCCTTCTCAAGTGCGTACATTTATATTATATATTATACTTTACATATTATACTTTATTCTGTGTAAATTATTTGTCTAATTAGATTAGGTTAGATTTACCTTTGAAGGTTAATTCTAACTCCCAACTTTTTATGTATTTTTGTAAATACTTTTTCGTGCTTTGAGTTTTTGGCATTCTGCAATTTTTTGCACTTAAAATAATCGCTTGAGAACTTGAATTATTTATTTAAAAAACTGAAAATGATAAATTTTTGTTCGCAATTATATATTTTGGTAATTCCTCTTGAATATAACCTTTGGTGGAAAAAAGTAATGTTGAACGCGGTAGCTAGTACAAGAGACAAACCAGAAGATGTCGCATTTTGAACACCATTCATCGATAATGTCTACGTATGAAATTGGTAGGAGTTGTTAGAGAATTTTTAGGGGAAAACGAAATATGTTCAGGGGGTCGTCACGAGAATCATCTGGTAACACTGGACCAGACTCTGCATGCGGATCACCATGGAGGAAGGCGAGCATTCTCAAGATGGCGCCGACAACTTAGAGACGATCACCGGCGAAGTTACGCGAAACCCATGGATTAAGGGCAACGAGCCATGACCCTGTCAGGGAGCGCCATATTGCGCAGTTTACATTGTTTTATTTGGTTAAGCGCCATATTGCGCAGTTAACATTGTTCCATTTGGTTAAGCGCCATATTGTGAAGTTTACTTTGTTTGGTGTAATTTAAGCGCCATATTGCGCAGATAGAGAGGACTTACAGCGCCGTAGCGCAAACTAGTCATATAAGACTGAGCGGCCATGTTGGCCGGAAAATTATTTTGTTTACTGTATAGAAATAAAAATATATTTCCTAGTAAGATCTCCTTTAATTCCCTCCATTACGCGAGCGAGATTAATGATAAGAGAATTGCGAAATAAAACACTAAAGCGACACTTTGAGGTTACGAACACACTCATGGGACTCAAAGAAGCAGATTCCCAAGAGTGAAAAACCATTTTCGAAGAGAGCTTCAGCGCGAGCCGGAGAATAAGATTCCGTGACTAATTGTACGATTACACGCGTAGTTTAAAAGTTAAACGCGAGATCAGAGATTACTCAACGCAAATCGACTCCGGGACACCTGGTAGACGTGATAAAGTCATTCCCATACCGATAGCACCATTGCCCCGCAAAGTAGCAAACTAAGCATCTTCTACGAGGACAAATAATCTCAATGGCCTCGGGAAGTCAAGGCGAAGCGAGCGCACCCACTCCCGTCAACGGCGGACCATTGCCCCGCAAAGTAGCGAACAGGACATCCCACGCGATAGCCAAGGGCATGATCGGCTTAGGGCAAGTCCGTAGAACGCGAATACCAAGGCGCCGCCCACCTAGAGTCACTGCCCGCGGAAATAGCGAACGGCGCGTGATACGCAAACGCGAAGGCTCTGGGAAGGTTCGATGTCACCTGGCGAACCCGAAAATACCGAGGTCGATGACGTACGACCAACGCCCAGGGAAGTAGGAACCCGGAGATCTTCTCCTGGAATAAACTCTAGAAATGGGTATACCAGGTCACACCGAACGACCCTATAAGGTCGGCGTCGACGTACGACCAGCGCGGCAGCGCCCCGATAAGTAGCGAACCGTGCGTCGGAGACGATGCTTGAGGGTAAAGCCGTGTTCAGGGGAACAGGGCGAACATCGCCAATAGGTCAGCTATAACGCCAGGCTAACGCTCCGCGAACTAGCGAGCCAGTGAGCGAATCGCGAAAACGAAAACATGGTAAAGATGTAGGGGACCAGGGGAGTACAAATCCAAGGTCAAAATCATCCTCCAAGGCACGCGAAGCTACTTAGCGAACGATCCATCCAATCGATATAAAACTTGTATTGTAAGTGCAGCGGCACACGCCCGTCACACCCATGATAACGAATCAGTGTATTTCCAAGCGTGAAATTTCGAGAAAATGAGAAAGGGCTATACGAGCGTGTGGCTTTGCAACAACGGGGAGAACCCCGTAATAAGCGTGATGCCTTCTAAGCCAGTGAGACTTTGAAGACGCCACGACACCGAAAACGGTCAAGTTTAATTAACGTGAGCGTAAAGCGAGTCAGCGAATACATATGTATGCGAATTTGTAATGGCAAACATCGGGACACCCGATACGTGTGGAAAATTTCCGGAGAGGAAAGTAAGTGACACAAAAACATGTTTGTGACGAACGACGAGCGAACACGCGCACGAGAATAGGAAGCGCACAATAAGGGCACGTGATCCCATCTGGCGAACGCGTGACAGCGAGCGCGAGCGACCGGGAGGAAGGGCGAGCACTCGAGGAGTCTCCTGGCAGAAGCGATACGGTGCGGACGTTTGTGTCGATCGTTCTGATAACCACCAGGAATCCCGCGCACGGTGCGATATCCTCGGCTACGTTTAAACAACGCGGTGCGTATACGTGTTCGGGAAACGTAGATTATTAATAATCATAAAACTCGCTACAATTAGCTGAATGCTGATACGTTGTTACAACGCGAACGTAGAATCAATAACTCGCATAGTGCGGTTACGCGTGCGGAACATTAGTTGTACTGAGAAATAGAGGAAAATATAATATTATTTTACCCGAAACGTCTCGAGTGAACACTTATTTCCGACACGAAAGATCCCGATCCCGAAATACCTACCTCTCTTACCTGTCGGCGTTATCGGCGACGATCCCGTGGCGGTACAGCGAAGGTCACGAGACAGTCCAGCGGTGCACAGCGGCAGTCCCACGACGGTCCAGCGGCAGTCCAGCGGCGATTCGTCCAGAGTACTGAAACAGAGAAGGGAATGGCGAGGGCATCGTAAGGGTCAGTGACACACATTTTTATCTTTCTATATCTTTCTCGGTAGGCACAGAAAAAACCGAGTGGCGACCGTGATAAATCTGAAGTAAAATTGAGTCGTGGCGTGGCCAACCCTCCGTCCGGTCACAACCGCTGGATCACTAATGAATGTGAAAGGAAATCAACAGCTCTAGCTTGCCAAAGGATAAAAGGTACACATTCATTTGATAAAATTGCAGAGATTGTGGAAGAAATTCATTTAAGGGGGAATATACACCTAGCAGGGTCCGAAAAATCGATTTTTTAATTTTTGCATTTTCTTAAAGCTTGAGGTCTTAAGAATGTCTGGTGAAAATTTCAAGTAAAAATTCGAAAAAATAACAAAGTTATAGCTGATAGAGTGGCATCCCTTTGTTGAGTACGCGCCGCGATGTTTTAAAAATCGGTGATCAAAATATCTCGGCAACCACTGAACCGATCAATTTGAAATTTCTAGTGGTTATTCTATACATAATTATCTAGTCTTTGTCGTAGGATTTTTTTTAAGTGACTTAGTTTTTTTTGATCGGCAAAATAAACCCGAATTTTTCTCTAAAAATCGCTATTTTAAATTCAAACGCCCGCCATTTGGTCAAAAATCGATATTTTCAAAAACCCCTAAGTCAAAGACTAAATTATAGTGTCAATTTTAATAATATTTTTGTTTTTTTTTATTCTGATGATTACAAATGAAATGGGCGTGGTCACCGCGGAGGACCTTTTTTTGCGGCAGTCGACAGAACCCAAGAATACTCCGCCAATATTGAATATTTTTTAATTTTAAATAATTTCAAATTAATAATATTCTTAAAAGTGTGTACTTTCATGTAAAGAAAAAATACCAATACCATAATTTATATAGGTTTCCTTTAAAAACTTCACAAAAATTGCCATTTTTCGCGCTTCTAGGTGTATATTCCCCCTTAAAATACAGCCTCACATGGAATAAAGTCGGGGGAACAGTTACAGACAATGGAAAATGCTTTAAATGCTTTAACGAACTTCGTTAAAGCATTTAAAATGTACGGCATTAAAACGAATATTTTGGACTTTAAGATAGAAGAAGAAAATAAGAGTGATTCTGAAAGTATGAGCGATTCTGCATCAGAAAGCGATGAAAGCCTTCAAACATGGACTGAAAAGCTTCCCAATCACATTAGATGCGGCAGCCATACGTTAAATCTTTGCGCTTCAGTCAAAAGACTTTAAATGAAAACCCAGCGCTGTTAAACATTCACAATCAAGTATTAGGAAAATGCAATAAACTATGGAAAGCTGCTCAAAGACCTAAATCAGCTGAAATTATAGGCCATACATTAACAAGACCTGGAGAAACTCGTTGGAATTCTCTTTATAATTGTTGGCGAATTTGCTTTCCGGGCGTAACTCCGGATCGCCAATTGGCGTAAGATGCCGGGTCGACCCCGACAGGGATCCGAGGTGCAATGATAAAACGGACATTTGATTTAACGGATTCACAAAGTCTTTAATGAGTTTGTAGTATACAACAGTTAGAGTGAACGCACTCGTTGCGAGTGAGCGCGACACTTGGCGCGCTCGTGATCAGCGGCTGGCGTGGCGCACGAATAATTCGCGACGCGAATATGTTCGGCCGATTGCGGAGGCGATGACAATTCGGCAGCGCACGTTTCAGAAAGCGATAAAAGCCTTCAAACATGGACTGAAAAGCTTCCCAATCACATTAGATGCGGCAGCCATACGTTAAATCTTTGCGCTTCAACTGACGTCAAAAAGACTTTAAATAAAAACCCAGCGCTGTTAAACATTCACAATCAAGTATTAGGAAAATGCAATAAGCTATGGAAAGTTGCTCAAAGACCTAAATCAGCTGAAATTATAGAAAAAGATATAGGCCATACATTAACAAGACCTGGAGAAACTCGTTGGAATTCTCTTTATAATGCATTACAACAAATTATGGAAATTAGAAAAAAATGTAGGCAATTATTCAAGGAACTAGGTTTAAAAAATTCATTAAATGACCGCGAGTTTGAATACATACAAGAACACTTGAAGTGCACGAAACCAGTTTCAGAAGCATTAGATATTTTACAAGGAGAAAAAAATACGTTTTATGGAATTTTGATACCAACTTTACTTATATTAAAACGGAAATTAGAAAATCTACAGAGAGAACAGTGGATATATTGTCAACCTTTAGTAGATTCACTATTAAATAGTGTAACATCAAGATTTGAGGATATATTCAATTTTTCAAGTCAACGTTCAGAAACGGCAGTTATCGCAGCACTTACTCTGCCCAGATTTAAAAATAGGTGGTTTAGCTTAGTCGATATCCGACATCATGAGAGGATCCTCTATCTGTTGAAGCGAATTGTAGCACAGGAGCTCTCTCTTTCTTTGCGAACAACGCTGTCTAATCAGATTGCATCGTCACGATCCAAGGAAGACGAATTTTTTGACTTTAAAGATCAAGACGATTCTCAGAGTACCCAAACATGGGTTCCAATGGGAGATTTAGAAGTAATGGTTCTTATTCATTATTTTATTTATTACATTTGCTTTATGATTCTTATTTTCGTTTTTGTTTTTAGATCTTTCATTATCTAATGCCCGGTTTCTTCACTGTTGGATAACTTTATCCTTAGGTTAAATTCAATCTTCATCTTTTTCTAAGAGTTAGGTTAGAAAGAGATGAAGAGTGAGTTTATCCTAAGGATAAAGTTATCCGACGGTGAAGAAACCGGGCATAAGAGATCCAGACTCTCAGATATCTTGCCTAGAAAAATATCCTACAATAAAAAAAGTTTTTTAAAAATACAATACATTGATTCCTTCTTTGGCTCCAGTGGAGAGATTATTTTCATTTGCTACGATGATTAATACAGCCAAATCTTATCGATTATCAGACAGTATGTTTGAAAAACGTGTATTTCTGAAAGCCTTTTTAAATACAAATGTATCAAATAAAAATTAAACTTTGACAATAATTACTTTTGAGTGATTTTTTCTAAACAAAATTAAAAAAAAAAACATTTTGAAATCTACACTTTTGGGAAACTAAAGTTGATTATGTACTTTCTTCATTACATTTCCCTTTTTCTATTTATAAATAAGATTAGTTTTTATGTTGTTTTTTATTTTATTGATTAAAACTAATGACAGATTTTTATTAAAATAAATTTTTATTTTTATCTTATTGATTGTAAATTTATTTAATTTCTTTGTTTTAATTTATTTAATATTAAAAATACTAATTAACAAATTAACTAATAAATTAACTAATTAATAAATTATATTACAACTTTACATTCACGAGTGAGGACTTTAATTTACTTAATTTACTTTAATTTACTTTGTGCATTATTTTTCGTCATCAATTTCTTTTTATTCGTTACATTATTCGAACAAAAATGATGAATTACGAATAAATTATTCGAGATTATCTTATTCGAATAACGAATAATCGAATTATTCGTTATTCACGAATAACGAATAAATTTATTTTATTCGTTATTTTTTATTCGTTATTCAGAATAAATTTTGCCCAACACTGGCCCAAAGTATGTTGTTAATTCTATCACTCGTTCTCAAGCATAATTTGACCGGAACTGCTATTGCAGATATTATCACTGTAATTAATTTACATTGCTTGAATGAGGCTTTTCAAAAAAATAGTTTGTACAAATTTGTACACGCTCCGAATGGAAGCTAGTATTGATGTTAAGGAGACAAAAATTCGATATCGTTAAGAAATCTTTGTTGATCTATTTATCGCACAGTGTATTATATAGTGAACTATTAAGTATTTTGAGAAATCATCACATAAGTAAGAAATCACATAAATCAGAAATCACATAAATAAATTATTAAATATTATATCATCAATCAGAATGCATAGAATTATTAATGGCCAATTCACTTTAAATAATGTAAATTTCTTCAGGACAATTATTTGTTTCAATGCCCTCAACGAAAGCAATATATCAATATATTTCAATTAGAAAGCATCAATTTTCATGAAAACCATTGAAATCATTTAAGATGTTACTTTAAATCCTGAATATCTCAAGAAGTTGAAGTGACCATCAATACAAACAATGTTAAAAACATAAATGTAATTATAAATTCATGGAAAATAAATACATCTCTATACATGAGTAATGGAATAATGCATGACTCTGATGTGTAAACTTATTCTAATTCGAACGGATAATCGTAGAAATTAATTGAGTAAATAATTCTAAATTATTAATAAGTCGTAGGTTAATAAGATAATCTTATTCAAAATTATAATTGTTGAAAGTATTAACTTAAAATAATAAGGAATTGTTATGTCTCAAGTGAACGCGTTAATCCATAAAATAAATGAGAAATATAATATAAAAATTATAAAGAACATATCACATATTATAACTCAGCAGCATCATATTCGCAGCATCATGTAATTAGTAATTTGAGAAGAAAGAAAGATCGCTCGAAGTAGTGTAATTACATCTAATGAAAGAACGTTCGAATTACGTTCGCAATATATTTAATGTAAAATGATAAATCGTATTCTATTGAACGCATTAGTATCGTTACTAATTGAACAATTAACGCATTGTTAACACCACAAGAAAGATTAGTATTTACAAAAAATAGAGCTCTTTACTAAAATAAAGAAAAAGTAAATTAACGCGTAGTTGCAACCGTATAATTATTTTGAGTTGTAACGATGCGCCCCTTACGCCAAGGCATCGTCCCCGGCCACCACCCGCCGGATGCCGCCCGACCGATCCTCCGTCGGGCGAGGACAGGGCGCGGTGCGCCCACAATTTTTAATCTTTTGAAACGCACCGTGTGCGCGGGAAATCCGCCGCACCGGTGCCTTCCCGCACGACGCCGACGAGCGCCGAAGCGAGCCGATCCTCGCCGAAGCGAGCACACGGGATTGCGCCGCTCCCACCACCACGCCATCGCCTGACGATCGGCCTCCCTCCTGCCAAGCTCGCCGCGCCGAGCGGTTTAAAAAGCCGGCGCGCTCGACGAAACTTCACTTCGTTTCTACCACGGCTCTCCGCTACTCCTGACGAAGCCTACCTTCCAGATCCTAGGGCGACACGCAAAACGAGGTCCAGCGTTTAGGCCTCTACTGAGGTTTCTCAGAGTGTCTCCGAGCTCCTTCACACTTACCTCGACGGCCACGGCACCGCGCGGTCGAGCGTGCTCGGCCTCGTAGCGAGGGTTCTCCTGACCGTAACCCCGGGATTCCGCAATCCTCCGTTGTACATATCGCGCTCCCGCCCACTCGATATACCGCACCGGGTGCACCCGCACCACGGTGCCACGCCGCGACCGTAGAGTACTATACCTCCGCGTTCATCGTACTCTCCGTAACCGCGTTCCGTTCGTATACAATATACCGCGTTTCATTAGTTCCTGTAGGCCGCCCAGTGCACCGGCACTGTCGATTATTCGTATATGATATCTGTAACCGCGTTCCGTTCGTATATAATATACCGCGTTTCAGTATTTCCTGTATGCCGCCCAGTGCACCGGCACTGTCGATCGTTACTCGTAAATGATCTCTGTAACCGCGTTCCGTTCGTATGTAATATGCCGCGCTTCGTTATTTTCTCGTAAGATACTGCGATGAACTCCGTTCGTATGTAATATACCGCGCTTCGTTATTTTCTTGTAATATACTTTGTATACCGCATCTCGAGTTGAATAAAGTAAAGGAATACGTGTGTATCGCAAACTGACTACTGTCTCTGGACCTTTCATCGAACTCCCGATCCAGTAAACTAGGCCGCGTTCGATATAAAGTCAGGCCGTTACAGAGTACTCAAATGCATGAGAAGGAATCTTCTCTTCCGGCCTCGTCGATTTTATCGCGAAGGCTCGGGGATGGGATCGCAATGCCCTGCGAACTGCAAGGGCGAACTTCAAGTAATCCTCATCCAACAATAATAAAGCTCTCGAAGGTTCTGGAATCAAGGATCGCCATTCAGCTAACGACAGTTAGCACCTCAAAGTGATCAATGATTCTTTTATCAGAACAACGAGAGTTACCTGTGTCATGACTTTCACTATCCGTGGAGGGATTCTCCGCAGTGGAGGAATGCGACTTCACGCAATTGAAAGATCCGATTGGATTTCAAGGCCTTTGAACTGCCATCGTCCTGTGTCTGGGATGCAATGGCGGACGTCTCTCAGTGAATGCACGAATGGCGGACGTCTCTCCTCCCTTCTCGTTTTGTATACGTTAGCTTCGTATAATCTCGATTTACTTCCTCTTTGTTGTAACTAATACTGCCTGTAAGACAGAGAATCGGTATACCAATTTAGCAACTCTGATCATTCAATGATCTCAAGGCAAAATGTAACGTCGCCGCTTGACTCAACACGCGCGACTTATCACGACGAAAAACGGATGCGTAATAATCGCACGCTCGGTCGAGAACAATCTCACTTCCGTGAAGAACCCGGGAATCAGGTAGAGCTACATCGCCGCATGGCTGCGCCGCTGCGCGCGCAACACTCTCTATGCATGTTACTATGGGCCCGCATCGGCCTCTCTAGAGCTTTTCACCGACTCGGTTGTTGACTCGAAACTGCAACAGATGGCAGCACACCATTGTTCCTGTGTCGATACAGAGCGCGGTACTTCAAACAAAATTTAAGAAGTATTTTTCATGGTCGACAGATAACTTCTGCACTGAACATTATTATTGCTCGGTATGCACGACATCACTTGCAACAAAAAATTCGATCTGCAAAACGTGTCAAGCAAATAAGAGCATTTCTTACTTTATAGAACTTTATGCCATTTATAAAGCAGCTCGCGTTGATGTTTCAACAAAATGGTTTCCGAGAGCTTTTACAGCACCGGTTTCATCGTGAAGGAGGGCTGCGGCCCAACTCATTTCGGAATATTTACGATGGAAGTTTGTATCAACAGTATGTTCAGAATGGATTTTTATCCAATCCGAATAATATATCGTTTACATGGTATACAGACGGAATTCCAGTTTTCAAGTCGTCCCACATAAGCATGTAGCCTGTATACTTAACTATCAATGAGCTTCCTTACAAACTTTGAATGAAAAGAGAAAATACCCTTCTTGTAGGCTTATGGTTTGACAGTAACAAACGATCCGCAAATCACTTTATGTACAAGTTTTGACCAAAGTTTGAGACACTTTTTTGTTACGTCAGAACCCCGGATATTGGTTGGAGGGATAGCGAAGGAAAGGCTATCCAAGGGAGGGGGTATGGGAAGGCGTAACGTGATCTTATGGTATCTCGGGTTCACGCTGGAAGGGCGCGTGCCTCGAGTCGAATGCAATTTTCGGGAAAACTCTAGTCGTGCTTCAACGTCCAGAAGGGACGCTGTTACGCCTACTGAGAGTTTTCGTGCACGAGTTTTCGGTCCTGTTTTCGATCAAGGATATAATATCCCTATTACCGGGGATCGGACCTTGTGCGATTTAGAGAGGTAGTGAGAGGTGAGGTTAAATTAAATAATAGGAAGCCAATATCATTTTAAAATTATTGCACATTTATTACAAGAAAAGAATAAAATGGAAAATCATTGTGTTACATAAATGCGTGTGAGTGCGGCGTGTGTGTATGCAGAAGGCACGGGTGTTACAATGGTACGGAAGTCATCGAGCAAGATTTTAAGGTAAATGAATCTATAGCAAATGGTTATTCTGCCCGCCAGAGTACATTTGGTAAGTAACTAATATTTTACATCAGATTGTGAAGAAAGAGTATGGACTATGCATGTGTGAATACAAAAAAAACAATGTATAAAATAAATAAACATTAATTTGGTAACATAGTTATTAGTGTAAAATATCCAGAATTATTTCAAAGAATAGTCATTTAAAATTTACGGTTTTGTAAGACTATGATTACAGTGAATGGTTATTAATTAACTATAAATTTATATATTCGTAAACTATTTCTATGGTAGGGGATGAGGTTCGGGGGGAGAATTCCTCGAGTATTTCGATACTCGAGTCGGAGAAGAAGGAAGAGGGTGATCGGTCACGGTAAAGGGTGGTGTCGAGGTAGAGAGTGCGGGGGAAGCAGTTCT
The DNA here is from genome assembly GCF_030848805.1 of Temnothorax longispinosus. Taxonomy (NCBI): domain Eukaryota; kingdom Metazoa; phylum Arthropoda; class Insecta; order Hymenoptera; family Formicidae; genus Temnothorax; species Temnothorax longispinosus. The sequence goes on along the minus strand of NC_092365.1, from coordinate 8,228,851 downwards.
GTTGACAGATTCCTCTCGGTATACGAAAGGAACCAGGGAGAAATTGAAGGATGGTGATCTCTCCCGAAACTCCGCAAGTTCCTCGGAAGGAACTGGAGAGTAGGAGGGTTTCAGGAAGGGGGATGATTCTGGGGTATCGGGGAACACCCGATACGTGAGGGAACAGCAGACAGGTGAGAGAGATGGCGAAGGGGGAGGATCGAGGATAGGTTCGATATGCGGAGACCGTTCGCGTTTAAAAAATGAAGCGAGGAGCTGTCGCTCCATTATACGGGCGCGCCTGATCCGTTTTATCCGATTCCGGATAATTAACCCCAGGGACTTGCGGCGGTGTATTTGCGAGTTCACTAAAATTGGTTTATGATTTTAAGTCCGAAATGGGGGGAGGTTTCTAAAGATAAATTTATATAATATATATTATATATGAATTCTCGTGTATTGTATATACATATTATATATATTTATGTGAAGATGTAAATAGGCAAGCGAGCGGGTATCTCGTGCTTACTATTGATGGTTGCGATCGTGGAATGTCTGAGGTGACTGCGGCGGATTCTTCCGGACATAGGTTTCTCGGTTCGAAAATGCGACGTGATCTTGACGCGCACAGAATCGACTCGCAATAATTAAGCCGCGACGCAACAGAAATCTGGTTTATGCGGAAATCTGGTTAAGCGCGGAGTACGGCTGATGATTGATAAGTACGGCTTCAAAGGTTTTGAACTGGATCAGAAGTGCCTCCAAGTGCGCAAAGTCGCGGTTTTTATACAAAGTTAAGGAGACGGAATTACTTTTTAATTTGATTTGATTGGTGGGCTTCTCTTTTGATTGTGACGTAGGTTTTAATTTTTCGCCTATCCCCTGGCGAGTTTCTCCAAAAATCGTCTTTTCCTATGAGTAATTTTTAATCAGCGGCTATTCGTTGGCGAGTACGTTATCGCCTTGCCCTTTGTCGTTTCCTTCCAGAAGCTTAGTTTTATCAATCACCGCGAGCCGCGGGTCCTAGATAATGAGCGATGACGGTTGGAATGCATCCGCTTCGTCAATTAATAATCGATATCTTATGGTTTCCGTCTATTTTGTGTGATCAAATGAGTGATTCCACGGAAGAAAGAAATCGTGAAGTCAACAGGACGTAACATTTTCGAGGACAAATTGTTACTCTGCCAGGACAAAATGTTATAACTGTAAGGGGCATTATTCTCGCTGGAACTTGTGACTTACCCGCGAAAGCCCAATTTCTCAATATGTTGCAGTACAATGGTGAATTCGGGTGCAACCATTGCAAAGATAAGGGGGAATTTTTTACATCTAACAGCAGGTACTTCTCGCGCATATCCGTATAACAGATATCCGGTAATGAGAACATCAGCTGAAACTCTTGAAAATGCCAATCAAGCGTTGTAAGATAAGCATCCAGTCAATGGTGTAAAAGGCCCTTGTGCTTTGTCCAAATTGATGCCCAATTTTATTCGCAGTACAGCTATTGATTATATGCACTGTATCTTTCCTGGTGTAGTAAAAAAATTGCTACAATTTTGGTTCGATCCTAGCTTTTCTGGTGAGCCGTTTTCGCTGTGTGCATTGTCTGGGGTCGTAGATTCGCGATTAATTCGCGTAAAACCACCCTAGTTTATACCCAGAATGCCATGTACTGTATTGGATCTTTATCATTGGAAAACTTCAGAATTGAAAATGTGGTTCTTTTATTACTCTATAGTGATACTCGAAGAAATCATGAACCCGATTTACTTTCAATATTATTTACTTCTTGTAATCGGTATTTCATTTTTAAATTTGTCATACGTTACTGTCAAAAATGTCGAAGATGCTGAACGTATGTTACACGAATTTGTAAGAGAATGTCCAACGTTGTATGGTCTTCAATTCTACAACATTAATATTCACCAAATTCTACATTTACCTGACTGTGTAAGACGGCTAGGACCACTCTGGTTCTACTCATGCTTTCCATACAAAGACATCAATGGTAAAATATTAAAACTAGTTCACGGTACAACTAACATAAAATCGCAAATAGCATCTGCACATATTTTTCTGATAAGATTGAAAATAAAACTAGATCAGTTACCAGAAGGCCCAATCCGCGATTTCACCACCGACTTTAAACACCAGGTAAAAATACGTGAACGAATTGCTGTTGGTTGTTATAGTGTGGGCAGCTATAAACGGATTCTCAGACTCCCTCTATACATTCAGCAAGCCTTGATAAATTCAAATCTTCCACTTGAGAATGTTCATACATATTTAAGACTGTTGAAGGACAGCAAACTATTCATTGGCGAAATGTACAATAGAGCAGAGTACGATCTCTTCGCGTGTTATCTATGAAAAAAACCGAGAGGAAAAGCTAGGAATAATTCACTGTTTCGTAAAAATTTCCGAGTGTCATTGTGGCGATCATTGCATATGTGAGGAACAGCATTTTGCGATTATTACGGAAATAGTAAAAGACGGTATATTCCACGTTCGTACAGATGTTGAACTTCAGGTCAGGCTGTCTCACTTGCACAAATGTCATCGAGGAAACGTAATCGTCGCTATACCAATTGCGTTTCTTAAATCAGTATGCATTCACATAAACGTTGATAATCTATCTGTTATTGGACAAGTAATTAATTCTGTAGAGCTGAAATAAAGCAGATATTAAGAAGTAAGAGATCTTTGTTATATTCACATTCTTTTGATTGACTTGTATCTATTGACACATAATATAAAATATAATATAAAATATAATTATAAAACATAAAAACGAATTGCCTGCCGTGTTACTATGATTTAAATAATACATAAAAGGTCTGTATATATTCAGTAATCGTCATCATCATCTAAGTCGGTCCCTCATTACTGAGGATCGTGACCACATGAATTGTGGACCATCTGTCGCCACAATTCCCTGTCCTCAGCTCGGCGCATCGCCTCGTGGATGGATCCCTGCGTGGTTTCCCTGACGGCATCGCCTTATCTGGTCGGGGATCGGCCTCTGCTTCTTCTTCCCTCGACCTGACCAACGATCATAAGTCTCTCCAAGATGTCCGGCTCGCGTCTGGAGATGTGTTCCAAAGAACTTTAGAATACGCCTTAGGCAGATCGTAGACAGGCGAGTTTGAATTCCAAGCTCTTGCAGAATTGACGCGTTTGTGCAACGGGCCGTCCAAGGCACACCCAGCATTTTCCGCCAGCACCACATTTCGAGTGCATCTATTCTGCTCCTCAATCTTGCCTTCAGTGTCCATGTTTTAGCGGCATATAGGAATATTGAGAAAACCAAGGACTGGACTAATCGGACCTTGGTTTTCCTGCTCATGCCACGATTCCTCCAGATTTTGCCGAGCCGCCTCATAGCATCTTTTGCCATTTGGCTGCGGCGGCTTACTTCCCCGTCGCAGCTTCCATTATTACTGATCATGGAGCCCAAGTATACGAAGTCCGAAACCACCTCCAAATCACGGAGCTCGTGTGTGCGCTGCAGGGTCCCGGCACGATCTATGAACATTAGTTTGGTCTTGCTTCTGTTTATGTGGAATCCCAGTTGCACACTCTCGACCTCTATCTACGAAGCAGCTCTGCCAGCTCGCTTTCGGTTGCACCCAAAATCGTGGTGTCTTCCGCGAACCTGAGATTGCTGATCTTTCTTCCGGTTATTCAGACACCTCCTGTCCAGCCCTCCAGCACTCTGCGCATGATATACTCGCCGTAAAGGTTGAAAAGCTTCGGTGATAAGATGCAGCCCTGTCGCACTCCCCTTTCTGCGCTGAAGGGCCCCGAAGTGGCATCCTCCAGTCGGACTCTACATGTGCCATCCAGGTACAGGTTTTGCACAAGGAGTATCAAGTGTTCAGGAACTCCCATCTCTCTCATCACCTCGAACATTCTCTTCCAGCTGACACAGTCGAACGCCTTTGCATAGTCAATGAAACACATCACTATTGGCACATTAAAATTCTCTGCTCTTCTCAATCAGCTGTCGGACGTTGAGGATTTGTTCGCGTGTGCTTTTTCCTTTGACGAAACCACCCTGCTTTTCTGAGATATGCCGGTCAATGTAATTTTCTAGTCTTGCCTTAATTATGCTCAAGAGTATCTTATTAGCATGTGACAACAATGATATTGTCCTATAATTTTCACATTTGCGGGTTGAACCTTTTTTGAGCAGAGGTACAAGTATAGACTCAGACCAGTCATCCGGCCATCGTCCAGTACTCCAGACCTTCTGGCAGATCAAGTGGAGCATGTGCGTGCTCTCTCGGTTTAGGTTCTTGAGCATTTGGGCTGTGACTCTATCGCCTCCGCTAGTTTTATGTTTCAGTCTTGCTATGGCCCACTCTATCTCCGCAAGAAGAATGTTCGACTCCCTCACGCCACATTCACTCGTTCTCAGCTCTTCTGTATCTTCCGTTGCCGCGTACTTGCCTCGGCAGTATTCCTTCCATAGTTCTAGCACCTTGTATCGATCTGTGATGATAACTCTCGCATCATCCTTCAATGTCCAGCTCTTGATCTTAATATCTTTTGTCAGTGACTTGACTTTACAGAACATGTCTTTTGTGTGTGCTCTGTTGGATGACTCCTCGATCTCTTGACACACTCTGTCTACCTCTGCATTTTTGTCCTTACGGCAGAGTCTTTGGACAGTTCTGTGTAGCTCATGGTTGTGCCTTCTATCATCTCCAGTGGTTAGACCATTCTCTTTTAAGGTCCTGCGGCGCAAGACGGCGGACCAGGTCTCCTGGCTCATCCAGTCAGGTCTACTACGCGGACCCCGGCGTTGTTTCACAATGGTCTCCGCAGAGTCTACTACGGCTGTTTTTAGTCTGACCCACATATCATTGGCTGATTCTGTTATCCGTCTCCATTTTTAGAAGCCTAGTCCCCATATCCTGCCTGAATTGCGATATTGCATCAGCGTGCATGTGCAGTGCCTTGTTGTTACTGGCTTTATGGACGACTTTGAGCCGGGCTTTAAACTCCGTAACCAGCAACTGATGGTCGCTTCCGCAGTCCGCCCCGGGTAATGTCTTGGTATTAGTAATGGACGAGCGCCATCTGGTGTCAATTAACACGTAATCAATTTGGTTTTGGTATGTACCTCCTGGTGACGTTCACGTATACAACCTTCGTGGGTGTTGCTTGAACCAAGTATTCATGATGGTGAATTGGTTACCTATGCAGAATTGGAGAAACAGTTTTCTCTCATTGTAAACCCCCAAACCGTACTTCCCTACTGTTTGGTTAAGGTGTGTATCGTGCGTAGTTTCTCCCACTTTTTCATTAAAATCGCCCAGCAGCACGGTGGTCTCCTTCCTCGGTCCCATATGGCAAACTGTCTCAAGTTTTGCGTAGAAATCAGAGATTTCTTCCTCCGTACACTCGGTTGTAGGCGCATACACCTGGATGATGTTCAGGGTGTGCGGGCGGGCACCAATTCTAATCCTGATCATTTTGTCACCAATCGCCTCATAGCCCAGTACACTGTCCTTCAGGTTTTTGCAACAATAAACCCAACTCCATTGTTGTTCTTTTCACCGTTACCAGCAAGGAATATCATGTTTCCATTTCCAGTTTTGAAGTGTCCACTATCTCTGAAATGCGTTTCACTCAGGCCCAGTATTTCCACTCCGCATCTTTGCATTTCAGATTCCATTGTCTCTCGCTTCCCTGGTTGTAGCAGGCCGCGGACATTCCATGTGCCTATTTTTATGTGTTGATTTCGCCGTACTTTGGTTTGTTTACCACCAGTAGCCCAGTTTCCACAAGAAGCCTGGTGGGTCACCCTCCTGTGGCCGGTCGCCAATTTCACACCAGACAGCCCGGAACCATCTAGGCGCCGGGGGTCAGCCGGATTACTCGACATATTATTCCTTCTATTGTCTGTATTCATGTGGTTTTCTTGGGATAATAGTCGTAGTGGTTTTCCATTGCCTTCTACGCAAGGTTATTTAGAGGATGCTTGTCTCTCACGGTACCTGTAACCTCCGCCTGTTACTCGGCGGTGTTGCTTCACTGGTTTTGGTCCACCCCAGGTATTTTATTTCCCCGGCACCCTCTATTTCTAGCGGGCTTTCCCCTATTCGCCACCTGAGGAGGTGTCCGAGGGGGGACCAGCAACCCGCACTGTATCGCCGATACCCCCTCTTCCTCCACACATCCACCTGGAAAAGCGGTGGTCGTGGAAGGCGAGTTCCCCATTAGGAGGGAGGTTCGACTTGGTGACGTGTCCCGAAAATTTCGGGGACACGTGCACCCGGTAGCCACCGCCGCCTTCAGTAATCTTATACAACATTATATTTTGTTGAAATTTTGAAAATTTTACCTTAAATGTTCAAATTTGTCATTGCGACGTAATCCTTTTATAGCGGAATCTGACCTGCTTTTGGCACGGAGATACGCCATTTGTCATATATTATTGCAGATGATGAATAAATTTTTCTCTTAATATTTTGGGGAACGTTTTACTTCTATAGTCTATAGGTCGGCAACATATAGACAATTAGGTTCTACAGAGGATACACGGAGGCTTACGAGAATAGAGTATACGGAGGCTCTATCGAAGTTTTAGAAAAAAGTATTTCAAAGGTTCTACAGAGGGTATACACGGAGGCTTACGAGAATAGATGCTTACGTCGAATTGTAGGGAGGGTGAACGGAGAGCACACATGAAACGCGTACAGAGAGTCTGCGGAGTGAGCGCGGAACATTAGGACGCCTACGGAGGGTACGTAAAGTCATCGCACAAGCCATAAATTGTAACGAGAGTAAATTTAGGTTCGATCATAGTCAGAGGAAGTTTTCGTGCTTAAAAGATCCGATAGAAATAGATAAAAAATCTATATAATCCTATCGTGTTTTTGGTTCATAAATATCAGATAACAAATCTGATACTTTTCATAAATGTTTTATCATTTTTGAAGTGAAACTTCTTTAGGCACGGTAGTGAGTTCAATTCGCGACACGAAATAGTGTAACGGAAGTGAAACTTCTTTGGTACGGTAGTAAGTTCGATTATGCGACACGAAAAGTGTAACGAAAATTTGACCAATAGGCGTACGGCGTTGGCGAGACGGTTCTTCTTCTGGCACGGTAGTAAGTTCGATTATGCGACACGAAGTGTAACGAAAATTCGACCAATAGGCGTACGAAATTAAACTTCTTTGGTACGGTAGTAAGTTCGATTGTGCGACACGGAAAGTGTAACGAAAATTCGACCAATAGGCGTACGAAATTAAACTTCTTTGGTACGGTAGTAAGTTCGATTGTGCGACACGGAAAGTGTAACGAAAATTCGACCAATAGGCGTACGAAATTAAACTTTTTTGGTACGGTAGTAAGTTCGATTGTGCGACACGAAAAGTGTAACGAAAATTTGACCAATAGGCGTACGGCGTTGGCGAGACGGTTCTTCTTCTGGCACGGTAGTAAGTTTGATTATGCGACACAAAAAATGTAACGAAAATTCGACCAATAGGCGTTCGAAATGAAACTTCTTTGGTACGGTAGTAAGTTCAATTGTGCGACACGAAAAAACGTCACGAAATAGTGTCACGAAAATTCGACCAACAGGCGTACAAAGTGAAACTCCTTTTGGATCGGTAAGTAAATTCGATTTTGCGACTCGAAAACGCGTCACGAAAATTCGATCAGGCGTACGGCACTGGCGAGACGGATATAGTGAGAACTGCGTGTAACACTATATTTTTGAGTTGCGGGCGGCTTGGAGTGACTAATTCCGTTGCATTGTTTTTGTATTAATTTCAGAAAAGTTATGGCAAAGCCTTGCCTTCAGAAGTTTCACTTCTAACGCGCGTGGCGACCACGCGTTTATTTTTTTATAAATGTTCTATTATGTTTTATGATATTTAGCATTCCACACAACACAAAGCTCCGATTAAGCTCCCAGGGAGTTCAATTTGCTGAGCTCCCGGGGCACTTACCAAATTCGACAAAACAAGCTCCCAGGGAGTTCATTTTGCTGAGCTTTCGGTAGAGCTTATCAAATTCGACAAAACAAGCTCCCAGAGAGTTTATTTTGCTGAGCTTCCGGGGAACTTACCAAATTTGACAAAACAAGCTCCCAGGGAGTGCATTTTGCTGGAAAGAACAAGTTTCCCCGGCTAACATCCACGGCAGCAACCAGACTCTGGGGGTGGCTGGCCAGCACCCCTAAGTCATATTGAAGCGTTGGGAAGGGATCGACGTATCCGGACCGCCGTTTAAGAGTGCCGAGGGACCGCCGCAAAAACGAGGAGCCAGAGAACGCTCCCGCAGGATCTGCGATCGACCGTTCTGCGCGAGGCTTTGTCGCGAACTCGCGAGCCCGCTCCTGATTGACCCGCGTTACCGCGCCGAGGGGCCGCGCACCCCCTGAGTGGGGCGCGCCATCGATTCCGCTATCGAGCAAATTTTCGCAAGCACCTCTTGGTCGTCCTCCGGCGTGACACGTCAACGTTTGATTACACGCTTTCGATCGCGCCCGGCTATCGAGCCGCATCGTGGTGACGAAGTCAAGGCCTGTGACGACGGCATCCCGCAGCGCTCGAGGGAGCAGACTTTTCGGTGAGGTTGCCGTACACCCTTCGCGTGTGTAAAGCCACGACACCGCCCTCCGGGTCGCGTCCTCGCTCGACTGCCGAAACCGTAGTGTTACTCGCCGACAAGGCGTATATTTAGCGTTAGTGATCGGCGTCGAGAGCGAGGGGCCCCAGGATAGTCTTGTTGGCTACAGAGATCGCGGATTAAAGTCATAGGCTCTTGAAGATCGCGGTAGGAACGCCGGTAACTAATGTCGAGATCGCGAATCCGCCGTTTCTTTTAGAGTGCATACAGACATTTGCGGGCCAATAAAGGTAAAATCATATGGAAATGCACGTTACTTTGCGAAGTTTATTGACGATAAGACGCGATATATGGAAGTTGTATTTTTAAAATCACGCGCGCGTAGTGACATTTTAACAGAATTTAAAAAATATAAGTTACGTGTCGAGAAAAAAACTGGTCGTAAGGTAATTAAATTACGTAGTGATAATGCAAAGGAATATGCTAGTAAAGAGTTTAATGAGTATTTGGAAAGTCAAAGTATAAGAAGACAATGAAACAACCTAGCTTCCAAAGCGCGGATTCGCTCGCGGCTGGTCAGGGTTCGGAGTAGGCGCGGAGGAAAGACACACGACTCGGATTTCTGGACAAATTAACAAAGATTTATTTTAATAAGATGCAGGCTGACATCGCGGACGGAACGGTAACAAAAATTTCTGCTAAGATATATACAGAGATTTGTACAATATAGTGACAGCGCGGGATATTTACAAAGGCTCGAGTGCCGGACCGCGTTACAGAGTTTCTCGGGCGGAGCCGGTGCTTCCGGTGTCGCGGAGCGAGGCGCGCCGAAATGGCGCGAAGCGCGGATGCGGCGATGAAATCGCGGAAATAGCACAAAGCGTGGACGCGGTGATGATAATCGCGGAGATTTCGCCCGGTGGCGAAAGGATCGGTCTAGCGCGAGTCCGGCCACCGAGAAGCGCTCGGTGGAGGCTGCAAGCGTCTGGAGGCTAGGCGGTACCCGGCGAAAAGCGCTCGGTGGAGACAAAGAAGCGCTCTGCCCCCGTTCGGGTAGTCTCGTGGAAGAGGAAGCTGGTCGTCTATCGAGACACACTCGGCGAAGACAGAGTATGCCAAAGGCTCTCTACCCTCGTTCGGACTAGCGGTAGATAGATCGATGCGTGAATTCAGGATCGGTGCGGTCGGTGAGACGGATGATCAGGAAATCGCAAAATAGCGTTAACGACGCTCGTTTATATACCCGTAGCGACGGCGTTACGGAGTGGCGGGGGTAGCGACGGCAATCGCGAGCGCCGGGGCGGTGCGGCGGAACGGTCGGGGATTACGGCGTCCCGATGCCGCGATTGCGTTCGGCTGTTTTCGGTTGCCTTCGGCACCGCTCGGCGCGTCGAGGCAGTTGCCGCGGTAAGTCCGTTCGCGGACTTTCTAACGTTACATGGAATTAAAAATAAAGTGGGCACATCGTGCCCGTTCTTCGCCCTGCGGGTGGTCAGCCGGGCGGTCTCGGCCGGATGTTAGGCCGGAACGATGCAGTTTTCGGGGTGCATCATTACAACAATTATCGGTTGAACATTCTCCGCAGCAAAATGGAGTTGCGGAACGCGCAAATAGAACAACCGTTGAGATGGCGCGTGCAATGTTAATTAAATCAAAAGTACCCGAGGGTTTATGAGCTGAAGCCATTAATACGGCGGTATTTTTACGAAATAGATGCCTTTTAAAAGCAAACGATGGTATAACTAACTCCATATGAGTTGTGGTTAAATTGCAAACCAAACGTTAAATTCTTTAGAATGCTTGGTTCTGACGCTACGTTCTTAAAGAAAGGACCAGAGATTTCAAAGTTTGATCCAAAAGGAGAAAAGGCAATACTTGTTGGTTATTCTAGTGAGTCAAAGGTTTATAGACTATGGATCCCCAATAGTAGGAAGGTAATTAAAAGTCGAGACGTTCGCTTTATCGAAGATGTAAATGATAACAAAGTAGAATCAATAGACATAGATTTAATACCAAACAGAATTATTAGAGACGAGTCAGAAATATTAGATGACGTAAAACCCATTAAAAAAGAAAAAAGTGAGTTAAAGAATGTAGAAGAAATTTCAGATTCAAGTGAATATGGAGATGAGGAAGTCAAACCTGGAGGCTAAAAACCTTCCGTGAGGAAGTCCAATAGTGGACATGGTGCGGGGAGGGCCTCTGGAAGAATCTTAAGTTTCTCGGAGCCCTCCCACTAACGCACGCGAGGACAACCGTGTAGTTTTAGCCGGTAAGAATCCAGCACTTCCCCCGTCTTTGCCAGAAAGCGGGGGGAATCTTCCCTCTCTTGAGGGGGCTACTGGGTAAACCGGGCTCGCCCGGGATCCCAGTAGTCGAAGATTTCTCCACGTTGAAAAAAAGTGAATATGGAGATGCAAATGAAATATTAAATGATACATTGAATGAAGAAGTTTCAACTTCCGAAAATAGTAAAAGGATTAAAGGGAGACCTAAAATGATTAGAAGTGGTAAGCCAGGACGTCCCAAAAAACAATATCATACGTCAAGCGTTACAATAAATTTAGATAGCAATCCAGAAACGATAGAGGATGTATTAGAAAGATCTGATAAGTGGTTGGATAGGTGGTTAGATGCCATGAGAAAAGCGAATATAGTTTATTATTTAAAATGTAATGCATGGGAGTTAGTTGATAGAGCACCGGATATAAAAGTAATTTCTTCTAAATGAGTTTTACATATAAAAAAGCATCAAAATGAGGAAATAGACAAGTATAAGGCCAGGTTAGTTGCACGCGGATGCGAACAAAAATATTGGTATTGATTATAAAGAAGTTTATGCTCCTGTTGCGCGAATACAGACGATAAGAACACTCTTAGCAGTCAGCGTAGAAATGGTTTATCACGTACATCAAATGGATGTAATTACGGCATATATACAAGGAAATTTATCAGAAACAATATATATATATAGCAACCCTCAATGTTCGAACATGATAAAAATAAAGTATGTCGTCTGCGTCGTCCTATTTATGGTTTAAAACAGTCTGGCCGTGCCTGGCAAGATAAACTAGAAGAAATTGAGTTTAAGGGGATCCTGGAGTGACGGGCGAACTCCGACGGGATAGCGCCATCATCTAAACGGAACTAAAAACGTCGATAATAATTATCGACACTTTTAATATCTGTTTTCTACCTTACCGGGATATCTCACAACAAGTGTTGGAAATACATGATACGTTCCACACATGCAATGTGTCGACAGTTTCGGTAGCATGTGTGTGACGAATGACTTTCGTGCCGCACACAAGTGCGTGCCGTGTACGTGTGCGCTGAGAGCACCGCGTACAACCGAGGCCCGTTTCTATTATTCTGTAACATTGCATTGAATATTTTTCTAGTACATATATTATGTATATCATATATTGGATGTATATATATATAATACTTGAACAGTAATTACGTCAATTAAGCTGGTCCAGCCATTTATATTGTGACGTGACATAGTCACGTCCCTTGTCCAGACGATAGCTCGACCGGGGGGAACGTCCGGGATGACGTCTCCGCCGGAGCGAGGCGGGGCGACAGCGTTAGAATTCGGTACATTATATTGTTTCCGAGGATTTCAGGTATCGAGTAGATGGCCAGGAGGAAATTGTAACGACTTGAGTCGCGCCGAGGGAGTTTACGGGAGGCGTTCTACGTAGGAGTTGGCCGGCGGGCGGGTCACGATTGGGCCCATATGCCGACGTTGCTTGGAGCGTCTCGCAGGGCGAGCGCATCAGCCCCGATGTTCGCCGGGATGAAGCCTGCCGAATCGCGAAGGAGGGAGATCGCCACGGAGCATTGCCTACCGGTCGACGGAGCCATGGCCTAGCCAGCCTGGCCGTCGTACACCGGCACCAGAGTCGCGGCCCGGTCAGCCGGACTCGAGAATAGGCTTTTCAAACCTGCCGCCGGCGAGCGAGGAAGCCACGAGGGGCGCCGACGGAAGCGGGAGGCGCTCGGCTCGCATAGGGCTGATCGGCAAGGAGGGCTTGCAAGCACGGCGCGCGCAGGCGCGGGCCCGACGTGATCCCGCCGGGCTAGAGGATCGTCACTGTCGTGTCGGCGTGGCGAGGGACGACATCCCGAGAAGACCGGCAGCCGAGCTTGCGGAATTTGTAAGGCCACTACTCGAGCACCTCGTAACTCACGTTTGAGTACACGTAAGATCGTTCTGACGGCCGGGGCCCTTCCGAGAGCCGCGTAGAGTTGCGGGAAGCGTGCTTAGAGAATCGCGTACTGTGCCGCGAAGTATTTTGTAGCATCGCGTTTGTGCAGATGAGTATTATCGAGTAAATAATTATTGAATGGAATACTGACGGAGGGCCCGGCCAACAGAGTAATGTGGGATCGCCCTGCCCGAAAAATAGTACGCGGCCGACAGTCACCGTGTGATTCGTTGTAGTTTTCGTCGTGTCTTCGTGTTTCGTGTAATAGCGTTTTGTGTAACCATGGTGCGTAATGTAGCGAGGTGTCCTTCGCGCCGAGGTGGACCGTATTGTCGCAGAACGGGGGAGTAATGTTCGCGCAATCACGTCCCGGGGCGTGAGGCACCGGTCTTGGATCTTTGGGGCTTTTCGCGGGAGGCCCGCGTCTAGCCATTTTGGGACCATTTGCGAGACGTCGTGGATGGTCATTTCGGGACCACCGACTGGGAACGATTTGGCAGTTGGGAAGTCGTTGCACGTAGGTATTGTGTCATTTTGGGGCTTTTCGCGGGAGGCCCGCGTCTAGCCATTTTGGGACCATTTGCGAGACGTTGCGGATGGTCATTTCGGGACTACCAGCTGGGAACGATTAGGCAGTTGGGAAGTCGTTGCGCGTAGGTATTGTGTCTTGCGTTCGTGTAACCGCGTATTGTGTATTGCGGTCGTGTAACTGCGGCTTATAAGTTGCGTCCTTAGGCTAATTTCCGCGTTATTGTATCTCATAGTTCCCGCGTTCCGCAGAAAAATATCTGAGAGAAAAATTGTAATTTACCGATTTATTTTAAAGAAACCTGCCGATTTATTCTGAAGTAATTTCTAAAATTGTAATTCACCGATTCAGTCTGAAACCACTTGCTGATTTATTCTCACGTAATCTTTTCTGTCAAATACATTATTTTTGTATTATTGTTATTTGCGTGTGTTAATTGTGCTACGTTCCCTCTCCTCCTCCGACCGCGATTACCCGAAGAAACTCACACCTGAGAGAATAGCGATCTTGTGAATCGTGGTGCGAGGAATCGCACCTGGCGCCCAATATTTCGAGGAATTTAGTCGAGCTACCATCTGGGTTTCTGAGAGTCCTGTCGTGATTGATTTTTCGTAAGATCATTAGTGAATAAAGCGACTGCGCGCTCCTTCACGGCCGGCGAGACTGTGAGGACATCGTCGCGGTCGTCACAGTATATATATATATATATATATATATATATATATATATATATATATATATTGCGACGCTTTTTCCCCCGGTCTCGCAATCCGGCGGAGGGCTATCGTGGATTGGCAGAACTCGCGACTAATTCAGACACAATGTAATTGGGCGCCAGGTGCGACTGATCGCACCACCGTACTCTATTTTAAACAACGCGATATCCCCGGCGATACCTCAGGGCGTAGCCTCCTTTCAGGGAATTCGGAAAGAAGGCGTAACTCAATTAACCACACAGGATTATAATAACAGGATAACATATGATATATTTAGTCAGATATAATGCACTTGCAACAGAATATCAATCGGTGTAGGTGTTGGTATAATCGGTCCGAGCATCTCGTATTCGAAATCAGACCATGCGGTAACGAGACATTATCGGCGGCGGATCGACGCCGCGGCAACGAATTAACGCGAAGATGTTGTATAAATTACCGCAAAAATGTCGGACATGCTGACGCACGAATGCCGCATAAATAACGCAATAGCCGGACGCGAAAATGTCGGATAGAGTCACACCAGAATACTAGAATAGGTGTACGCGGGAATGTCGAACATTTAATACTGTAGGTGAATAGAATAATCTCCGCGAATGTCGAATCGGCGGTAAGAGAGACAGAATAATCAAAATTAAGATAAATAAGCTAATATTCGAATCGGCGATAAGAAAGACCGAATAACATGTTTGAGGAATTTACGAATCCGAACATTCACACCACGAATTACAAACACGCATACTCGCAATACTCACACATACTTACGCAACGACTTAACCCACGAGTTACTCACGAATATTCACGACAGACACACCCATACTCACGAAAGACTTACGCCACGACGTAATTCACGCAATACGCACGCATACCCGCGATAGGAAAGACGGAATAATATAGGTCTGACGCAATGCTCACAAATCTAAATCACACGCCGACTTGACGATACGCAAACGAGCGTCCCCGTTTCAGGCGATCGTCTTCGCCTCACATTACCCGACTCTAGGCGGTCGGCCTCGCCATGCCGAACTATCGGCAGACGATCGTCCTCGCCCCGAAACCAAAGGACCCGCGGACGATTCCGCGGCTTGCCGCGCGAATCCCGAAGTTTTCCGTTTTACTCGCTCCCGACTCCCAACGAAACCCGGTGATTCCACAGCCCCGCGCCAATCCCACGGCTCGACGGTCCTACCCCAGGATATTCTACAGACGCAATAGCCTACATTTACACAACATCCGCGACACGAAATTATCACGCATACCACACGAAATACACAAACTGACTCTCACACTAATCCACGACCATTCACTCACGATTACACGAATACGACGCGTGACTGTCGACCGTGACGGGATTCCCGGGGAGGGCACGATTGGTCTCTACTTACATGAGAGTTCGCTCTCGGCGGGGCCCATGCACGAATTCTAACACGATTCTCTCGAATGCGGGCGCAAGGTAACACACGCGTTCATACCGCCGTTCACAGGTAATTCCTGCCGCGCCTAAGTAGCCGATACGTGTCTGGGGCCAGCGCCTCGAGCGAACTCTCTTTTCCTAACGCGGGGACGCCAAGGAGGTGACCTTACAGTTCGTCGATGCTTTTTCTTCAGTCCGGGCAGCTCGTAATTCGGGCGATGCGTCCTTGGTCCTCGCCGGCACAACAGTGGCGAGACCATGGTCCGTCGGGATCGCGCCGGTTCCCCGCGCCTGCGCCGTAACGTGCAGCGCGACCGGATTGCCGATCCTAGCGCTCCCGGCGTCTAGGCTGCTCGTGCGTCGCTCCTTCCGGCGACGCCACGCCAACTGCCTCCGACTCGGCGCGGGCTTTCGAAATTAACCGGCTGTCCGGGCTGCGATGATTGAGCCGGCTTTCGGGGTCAGGCTGGCCGGGCCTCGGCCCCGTCCGCTGGCAGCCCTTCGGGGTGGCGGTCACAGGGCGGTACCCTTCCCTGGGCCGCTCCTGGGCACCCTGGCCTGAGTGGCATTTCGCTCGGGTGTGCCCCGGGGCCTCACGATTTTTCTCCTGCCGCTGTTGTGACCGAGCGCGGCGTGGCCTCCGGCCGGCGGCACTCCAATACGATTGCGGGAAGGTCCGGGCGACCCGACTGGCGACCATGTTCCCCCGGCCCACAGTGGGGCGAACGCCTCATTTTTCGGTCATTTGCTTATAACTTCTACATTTTTCAATGAAATGACTTAAAACTTGACATAAATAATGTACGATTATTATACATTTAGTGTATGAAATCAAAATTATTTAATTAACAATTTTTCATAAAGCGCATAAATTATTTTTTAATTTTTTAAATACTTTTTAGTTTTTTTTTGAAAAATCGGTTCTATTTTTAAAAAAAATTTTTTATTTTATACTTTTTTAGTGCTTTATTAAATTAATATGAATAATTATTATCGCATATTTTCTTACTGCTCTGTACCCTGATGTTCTAGCGCGATATTTTATGTACTAAAACCTTCCTGGAGAATTGCTCTATAGGACAGTGAAAACCGCATTTAAATCCGTCCAGTAGTTTTAAAGAAAATCGTAGACATACATACATACATACATGCCGAATATAGAACCTCCATTTTTTGAAGTCGTACTTAATGCAATCCCTATCAATCAAATCTGTTCCATTTTCAATTTCTTCACAGAATTGTCTAATCTTTTTGACATGTTCGGGATGTCTCTGGATAAAATTATATATAAATAGCGCGTCATTGGATTTTAACTTTTTCCGAACAATAAAATCAGTCATTTCCGGATTATTCCGTACTTCCTCAGTTCTCTTTCTTTTATGTCGTTCGGAACATTCTTCGATCTATTCTAAACTCTTTGATCTATTAAGAGGCATACGCGTACGTGAAAAAGTAGAAATTAAATTCAGTACTTCGTTCGGAAAAAAAATTCACAATTTAACCAACTTTCATGCTTTGCAATAAATCTGTTGTAATCGTAATGGCTAGCTATCCATTTTGACTTTAAATTCTTCGTGAAATTTATGATTCTTCGTTTCAATGCTTCCAACGCGATTTTGGATAATTCAGTATCAATACATGATATTATGTGGCTTATTAAAGCCTCATAATTTAATAAATCAAGATTATTTGCACGCATACAATTAAAAAGTTGACGATTTGTTCGGAAATTTTCCATTTTGCGAGCGTGTTAAAGTATAATCTTCTATATATTTTATATATTCTATTTATTTTTCACTGTATCCTGAAAAGGACGCATAGTGAATTGTATAAAGCAACGACAAAAACTTCGACAAAAACGATCAAAACTTTCAAAATCAAAAAGTCTTTAATCAACTACTGATCGAGAAAGACTGACGAAAAGTTCTTATCTTCGCTGTTTTTATTTCCTCCCCCTCCCCTCCCTTCCTCCCTCCCCTCCCCTCCCCACCCCCCTCGAGGAGAACAAATAATTTAACGTAGAGCAATCTTATTGGCCCATGGATTTACAGAATGCGCAGTACTCCAAATACATTTATCCAATAATATTTATTATACTGCTATTATATTAATTAATGTAATTAATTGTTATAAAATATGGATGAAATTAATCGTTATAAAATAGCAATAATTAAACAAATTATATATCCCCCTTCGTCTTTCTTTTATGAGAAAATAGACATCCATATTCACTCGACATGATTGAACGTCGTCCATTGAGTTATTCATGGACGACGTTCGACCATGTCGAGTGAACTTTGAAATCAATTATCTCAAAAAGAGGGACGAAAGGGGATGAATGATCATATATGGCCAAAAACTAGACACTTTGCCCTATCAAATGGCGCAGAGCAAACCTTAATCCATTCTAATCCACAAACTTTCTTCCTGTTTGAATATTGAAGTAAGAAAATTTTAATAGTCGAATATGTCGTGAATATTTATTAATATATAATGGTACTCAAATAACATAAAACTAAAATAAATATGTTTTTTGAACCCTAATAAATAAGTTCTGATAGGCATTTAACTCATATTCGCAGTTATACTTTCGGCGGAGACTTTAGAAAGTAACCTATCGAATTACTAGAATTTCAGTATTCACGAAAATGTTATACTTTATCAGATCATTTTGAGGAAATAACAAAGGATAAAATCAATTATAAGTACATTTATTTATAGTTTAAGATATATATTAACATAAAATCTCGTCAAAATTTGAATTATACGTTTTTCATTTTTTCGTCCAATATCCGGTTTTTGATAGATTCGCCCCACTGTGCGGCCGCCTCCTTAGTCCTGACAGTTTTTCCACGTGGCGGCTCGCGGCCGTTACAGCCTGATTCCGGTCACCACAGGCGATCCCTTAAAACTTAAAGGCTAATTAGACCAATTAATACTACGCACCGCTCCCCCCCGCTCCGAGGAGGAGGCACCCTCGGTCGAGCCCGCCCGGGGAGTAGACGCGACTTGTCACGTCACAATATATATATATATATGAATTACAGCTTGATAATATTGAAAATGTAGAGCCAATAGAAAATAAATTTGCCAATAGAAACGATGAACTTGTAAACGACTTAATTGAAAGCAACACAGTTGATGATATTGAATTGAATGAGGAAGAAGAAAAAGATAATAATGATAGTAGCGACAGTAGTGATAATGATCCAAGTTTAAGTGAATTAACTGAGGAATCAGTAGTACAGCGTATGAGAGATTTTGAATCTGACAATGAAATTGATAATGAAGAAAGTGGTCAATTTATTAAGGACATAACTTCTTGGGCAATTATGTTCAACATTTGCCACGTTGCTCTCGCGGCACTTTTGTTTATATTACGAAAATATACGCAATATTTATTTCCGAAAGATCCTCGAACATTGCTTAAAACGTCAAGGCATACAGAAGTCGTTGAAATGGGTTCGGGACAATATTGTCATTTCGGCTTACAAAATGCATTAAAAAAAATGTTAGATGAATATATTAAGGTTTTAGGCCGAATGACTGTTAATCTGGATATATTTATAAACATTGACGGTTTGCCAATTTCCAAATCAAGCAATTCTGCTTTATGGTTCATTTTATGTTCAGACACCGTTTTAAAATCAGTCTATTGTTGGAGCATACTACGGTCAAACGAAACCGCAGTGTAACAATAATTTTTTACGACATTTTGTTGACGAAGCAATTTCTTTAAGCAATACTGGACTTTTTTATAATGGAATTAAAGTAAAAATTAATTTTCATGGTTTTGTGATGCGCCAGCAAAAGCTTTTATTTTATCAATAAAAAATCATAACGGTTACAATAGTTGTACGCGATGTACTATTACAGGCGAGTACTTAGATGGACGGTTATGTTTTCCAGCGACAAAAATTGTTGATGCTTTAAGGTAATCCTAAAGCCGTGATCCTAGCCGGTTTTTTACAGTTTTTTTCTTAGCACTAATCTTTTAATTGGCTTTATAGAAATGCAAAATTCTTGTCTAGAATTAAAGTACGCATCAAAATCTAGGTCATGGTGGTCGAATTTATATCGAAAACGAAAAAAAATTAATATTTTTTGTTATACGTGACGACCACCACATATAAATTCGACCACCATGATCTAGATTTTGATGCGCACTTTAATTCTAGACAAAAATTTTGCATTTTTATAAAGCCAATTATAAGATTAGTGCTAAAAAAAAAACTGAAAAAAACCGGTTAGGATCACGGCTTTAGAATCATCTTAAGGACTAATGAAGATTTTGCTAATAATAAATACAATGATTTCCAAACTGGTGAAACAATTTTAAAGCAGATTCCCAATTTCGGATTAATTTCTAGTGTACTACTTGATTCTATGCACTTGATATTTTTAGGAGTAGTGAAAAAATTGATATTGCTTTGGGTTAAAGGTCCGCGTACTGTACAATTAAGTCAACAGTTCTTAAATCAGATTTCAGGGGCTTTATTAAATTTACAAAATAGTGTGCCAAATGATTTTGTTCGACGCCCACGATCGCTAAAAGACGTAAAATTATGGAAAGCAACGGGATTTCGCCAATTTCTTCTGTACACTGGTCCAGTTGTGTTAAAAGGCATATTAAGAAAGGATATGTATATCAATTTTATAACATTACATATTGCCGTAACAATCCTTGCTAGTTCTGTTCTTTCAAAAGATAATAATAATATTATATGGGTTCAAATGTTAATGGAGTATTTTTTAAAATGTTTTAAAAAAATTTACGGAGCTAAATTTATGTCTCATAATTTGCATAATTTGTTACATATTTGTTCAGATGTGCGGAAGTATGGACCCATCAATGAGTTTAGTGCTTTTAGATTTGAAAATTACATGTTAAACATAAAGAAAATGCTTCGAAAAAATGAGAAACCTCTTCAACAATTGTCAAGAAGATATTCTGAACTCAAGAACTGTAATATGCCTATTAAGAAACGGAAAAACAGTAATGAAATTTATTTTGAAAAAGCCCACTCAAGCGGACCTCTAATTGACAGTTATAATTTTTCTTGTCAGTATAAAATATTACGCACTAAAACATATACGATCTATTCCAATAGCGCTAGTAATAATTGTATTTCATTTGAAAATGGGACTGTAGTGTCAGTTTTGAATTTAGTTAAACGTGACGATAATACTAAATTTATAATTGGTAGTGTTGAGGATAGAAACCGAATTCTGTTGCGAGAGAGGAATTGTTGGGCGCCGTATCCTTGCCAGCGGCCCTGATCGCGAAGTGAGGCGAAAAGAAAGGGCCATTACCGAAATATCGCACACGGCCCTGCCATGGAGCGTCGCCCAATAATCCTTCGCTCCCGTTCAATTTGTGCGAACTCATGCGAGTCATGCGCACGCGTTTACGCGCTTTCGTGCAATAGTTCGATCACGGATCGATATGATTCGTCCTCCCTGTAACGCACCCGGCTCCCCCGCTGAGCCACCCTCATGCCGGAACACGACCATCCGCCGGCAGGCAGAACAGAAATCGCTCTCGCGCCGTAAAGTCTAAATCCGTTCGCCGCGATCCGCATCCTCGATCGATTGCCGCGCGAAACGGAGGTCATACGCTCCACCAGCCGTCTTCAACGGGGAAGTGGACGACCTCAGTGAGCGAGAACGCGCTTCTCCTCACCGACTCGGTGCACGAAAACTTAATTTCTGAGCGGGACTCGTCGCTCTCTGAGCCGTCCCCCAGCGTAACGTTAAAGCGTCGCACGTGATACGCCGCTTAGTGAGATCACGCATAGCTCACTATATCTGTAAAGACCGACTGTGCTTACTTGTGCTGTGATTAAAGATATTTAGCAAAGAAACGGCGGTATTCATTTGAAACTCCTCGCCGATCAGCGATACGCTTCGCGCCCTTGTCAGGGCGGAATCCGGCAAACATTCGTGTCCCAAGGCTCCCTTGGCCGAGCACGAAACAGGTAGAAAGCTTAAAGTAGTAAAAAATTTGTATTCTGATCCTGTCTATCCTTGTGCATCAGAACAATTGGGTGTGCAAGTTATGCGCGAAGACACTGCTGTATGCCTTTGGCCATGTGAAAATATTCGAAATAAAATGTGGAAAATGCCGTATAATCAAAATCAGTTTGTTGTTTTCCCAGTGATACATACTTAGAAATGACCAATAATGCGATCTTTAAAATAGGATATTAAGATTTTTCAATGATATAAAATAAATAACATATTATATATTATAAGATATCTGTATAAATATGTATTTTTTTTTATGATAAGTATATATGTAGGGATAAAAGCCATAGTAGTGTAAATCAAAGTTTTAAAAATATTGACTCGTGTGCATAGATGCAATTATATATTGTATATGGATTGCATCTACGTACACGAGTCAATATCTTACAAATTTTGACTTACACCGCTATGGCTTTTATCCCTCCATATATATATATCGAAGTTAGGTTGAGAACCTGTAATATACTGTGTCTTGCCTTTTACATGTATATTTAGACACATATATATAATTGCCATATATTTGTATTCTTACGTTCACAGTAAAGACTAGTATTATATTAATATTATTATTATTTTATTAATATTTGATTATTTTAAATACGTGTATTTTTATATAAAAATAGTTGCATTTAAAGTATATTTGTATGCATGGTGTGTTGTGACTTTATATATGCAGACCCCAAGATAGATATTTCGCTATACTTTTTATATTGTAGAGTACAATAAGTAAGAAGCGATGAGTCGTTCCATCGTCGAATTTGAGGATGGACTGCAGTTAGTGCCTAGCAATTGGTTAAGAGGAACATCGGAATGCTTCTGGCCAACGCACGAGAACATAAAAAGACTTCATAAAAATATTGCTGAATGCAAGGAACTAGATGATGAAAATTGGGAAATCGTAAAAGTTGTCCGTATTTTTGGAAGGGCAAGTGAGTAAATAAATGACTGCTTCAAATGCATATTGGTTTAACATAACAAAAATAAATTTTTCTATAATATATGTATCAAATATAATCACTGCATTGTATACATATAAGTAACTAATAAATGCAAATATAATTAATACATATATAATGTGTATATAAGGCAGTATATAAATCGTGTATATATATATATCCATCCATCCTCAGTCCTATTACTCGTGTCCGAGCGTGGTAACTTCTCTTCATATACATGTGTTGCGCACGTGGATTATACACATTGTATATGGGACCTACAGTTTAACGCCGATTCCGAACGGCAATTTTTAGAGAAGTTTTCGTGGCAAGACATACTCTCGGTGGTTTGCCATTGCCTTCCGAGAGGAGAACGAGCGAATAAAATTTTCTATTCCCTACCGGGAATCGAACCCGGGACCTTTGGTTCAATAGACCAGTGCGCTGTCTACTAGGCCACGCTCGTCCTATATATATATATATATATATATATATATATATATATATGGGGCAAAATTTGTCAACCAGGCCACCGACCTGCCCATAATTGTTTTCATCGCAGAAAAACTACCTTGCGCCTAGAGGTAGCTATGAATAAGAGCTATCGAAAGCCGTGTGCAACTTTGCAGAATTCAATGTGGCGGTACCAAAATGGCGACCGAAACATCTGAAATCCATTAACGGCTTCAATGAAACTATTAGAAAACGAAGAAAATCGTGATTAAAACAGCTCTAAAATGACCTGTGTTAGAGTTAATAGTAGGTTGACCACGAATCAGTAGCTGGGTGATCGAAATTTGGGATGGTAATCCAATATGGTGGCCAGAAACTGCATTTACGCACCGCAAACTACTGACAATTGACCGGATCCACTTGAAAATGGTTGTGCGGGTGGTTCATGGACTGTACATGACAAATCCGATCCCAAAGAAGCAAAATCCAAAATGGCGATGATCGAAATCCAGGATGGTGATCCAATATGACGGCCGATCTACTCTGTATTGTAAATCATTGGAAATTCAGCAGATTCACTCAAAATTCGAATTATAAAATTGGATTCATAAAAATGGATTTGACACCTAGGGAAAATCCTTTTCACAACACCTTCACGGAAAATTCGACTTTCCATGCCTGTAGAGAGGGGCGAAAGTGGTCAATTTCACGCCAGGGCGGCCATAGCGAGCGGAAAGTAATAACTTTCCTCCCTAGGGAAGAAAGTAGCAACTTACCTCCTTGTTTAGCGGGTGGAAAGTGAGCACTTTCCGCCCGCTATGGCCGCCCTGGCGTAAAATTGACCACTCTCGCCCCTCTCTAGGCATAGAGGTCGAATTTTCCGTAAAAATGTTGTGAAAAATATTGTGTGTACCTCGGGTCGAAAGCTTTTTCAGACTCGTGTGATTTGCTGCCCTCGTCTTCGGCTCGGGCGGCAAACTTCACACTCGTCTGAAAAACGCTACTTGAGTTCTGCTGAATTTTGGATCACCATCCTGGATTTCGATCATCGCCATTTTGGATTTTGCTTCTTTGGGATCGGATTTGTCATATACAGTCCATGAACCACCCGCACAACCATTTTTAAGTAGATCCAGTCAATTGTCAGTAGTTTGCGGTGCGTAAATGCAGTTTTTTGGGTAATTATTTAGTTTAGGGGCCTCACCTCAAATCTCGATGTAAATATGCTCAATCGACGCGTTTTTGTGCGAAACGAAAGAATCTGGCAGAAAAAAGTGTCGCTCTGCCCCGCGACGCGAGATATTAAACGTTAAAGTTGACAGGAATCAGGTTATGATTCCTGTCATACCGACGACATGTAGCAACATTGAACGTGCCCTGCGGCCACATGCGCATGCTCAGTGGTCGCACGCGCATGTAAAACTGCGCCAATTTTAAATGAATCAATCGTGCAGAATAACCAAGCATTTCGATTCAAGCAGTTAGGTCTCACGCTGGGAGTTTTATTAGTTTAATTATGCGTGGGAAGCACACACACACACACACAACGGGGGGGTGAAGGGGGGGCCTTCGGCCCCCCTCCCCCGCACCCACCCCGCCGGTAGGCTGCGTGGACCTCGCTTTACAACATAAAGTACATGCTAAGTTGTAAAACGAAATTATAAAGTACATGCATGGAGGGGTGCAAGGAGGTTTACATGCGTGAGCGCACGTGAACAGAAAGACTTTTCTCCCCTGCACCCTTCCCCTATTGGTCGAATTTTCGTTACATTTTTTGTGTCGCATAATCGAACTTACTACCGTGCCAGAAGAAGAACCGTCTCGTCAACGCCGTACGCCTATTGGTCAAATTTTCGTTACACTTTTCGTGTCGCACAATCGAACTTACTACCATACCAAAGAAGTTTCACTTCCGTTACACTTTTTCGTGTCGCGAATCGAACTCACTACCGTGCCTAAAGAAGTTTCACTTCAAAATCTTGAGCCGACGACATTACAAATTGCAACCTGCAAAGTATGCGTGTACCATGAATTGCAATTGCACCATGGTGGACGGAAAGGTGGTTCAGGTAATTTCTGGAACATCTTCTGCATCAGTATGTTGTCTATGCGGCTCAAAACCAAGTAAAATGAACGATCTTGAAAGACATCGAGAAATTAAAGATGTGACCGCGCTACAATTTGGCTTATCAACGCTTCATGCGTGGATAAGATTTATGGAGTGCGTATTACATATTGCGTACAGGCTACCATTTAAAAAGTGGACTATTCAGGAGGAAAACAAGAGTATAGCACACTCCACTAAAAAAACAAATACAACAAGAGTTTAGAGAGCAATTAGGACTGCTTGTTGATGTGCCTAAGCAAGAAAGTGGGACAACTAATGATGGCAATACTGCTAGAACGTTTTTCTCTAACGTAAAAGCTACTAGTAAAATCACCGGTGTAGACGAGCAATTAATACATAGATTCCATGTAATCTTGCAAACAATGGCATCTGGGGAACATATCGATGCAATTAAATTTGAAACGTATGCTTTGAAAACAGCGAAATTGTACGTATCCAAGTATCCGTGGTATTTTATGCCTGCGTCAGTGCATAAAGTATTGTTACATGGAGCAAAAGTTATTGAAGCATTGTCGCTCCCTCTAGGATTTTATACGGAAGAAAGTCTGGAAGCCCGAAATAAAATTGTCAAGTCCGTTAGGGAACATGGAACGAGGAAAGATTCTCGAATTCACACAAATACGGACTTGCTGCATTTCTTGTTAGCCTCGTCCGATCCATTAATTGTAACGATCAAAAAAACGAAAGAAAAATAAAAAAGACCGTTACATGCAGATAGCCAAAATATGTTAAAAGTGTCGGTATAATTTTCATTAAAAGGCGTTAAAATCGGTTTATTCTATAAAAAGTATGAAAAGTAAAAAAAATTGCAAAAAAGAATAAAAAAAAACTTAAAAATACAAAAAATACAAAAAATACAAAAAATATAAAAATACAAAAAATGCAAAAAACAAAATGGAGTCAGGTGATCACTACGTCCTCGTTCGTTGACTCTGGGTTCGGCTGAAAGCGATTAATTTATGAAATAATACATAAAATAATCGGCGCAAAAAATAAAACTCTATGCACTTATTGCATATTATTCAGATGCTTTTAAAATATCGTACTCTCGAATTAGGTGCTCCTACCCATATTTTAAGAAAAAACTCAACTTATTACAACTCAGTGGAGTACTTTTATGAAACTAAATGCAATAATTGTAGTCCTACATATACAGGAAACACAGGGTGTTGAAAACACAGCGATTTATCGACGAATGAAAAATGGCGTGTTGCCATCTATGGTATTCGCCAGTAAGCAACTGATTCCGTAAACACTCTACGTAAACACTCTATAGAGACTCATACATGGGTCTAGTGACATTGGTAGTGCATATGTTTCGCACGCAAAGGCGCTGCAATACTTGGTTTCCGCGTCCGTATGGCGCTGCGATACCTGACTTCCGCGTTCGTTACGGAAGTATCGAGCTTGCGTAGCAACGATCGTCATTGTATCAATATCTTTCGTTCACGATCGTCTTTATATCCACATCTTTTGTCCACAAAAGTCGCGCGTTTCGAGTCGTGTCGTGTATTTTACCCGTTTCTAATATTCTTTGTAAAAAGGATATTGAGTCGTTCAATCAATCGTTTAAAGTTATACTCAATCGTAATTACAACGACGAATATATTACATACGGCAGCACGACGTAAGGAAAGGCGACTACCGACACTGGAAAATTATCTGCCATTGCCAGATATAAGGAAAAGGCATCCGCCATTACTAAAGAAGGAAGGACGATTGCAGAATACATTCGATGGAAATATATTTCCGACTTTTCACCTGAACGGCGGTATTCCTCCTCTTTGGAGTCGGCTTTCACGTAAAGTGAAAGTTCGCACAGGTAACTCTCGTTATTCGTAAGGGGACCACTGATAAAGTCGCTACAAACGTTAGTTAATGACTATCTTTGGTTCCAGAATATTCGAGAGCTTTCTTTCATATTGGATTTTGGATGTATAACATCCATTCTTGCGTTTCGGCAAGGCATTCAATCCAATATCCATTCTTGCGTTTCGGCAAGGCATTCAATCCAATATTTTCGATCAATCGGTGGCCACTGTTTAAGACAAAATTCTTCTCATTTCACTTGAGTAATCAAGTATAAAAAGAATTTGGTTGCAACCACGCGTATTTAGTATATTCGCTTCTTTTTATTGTACAATTACGTATGTTGTATAAAGATTGTAAGGATTCGTTAAGATATTAATTGAGAATTAACTCATCGAAACTGTAAAGTTAATATTTCGTAAAATAGTACATGTTCACATTATTTAATGCACTCTATTGCGATTCAATAGTCAGTATATTCTTTCTTTATCATAAGTTGAATATCGTTAAGTTCATTCGAAACGAAGAATTATTTCAGAAACATTATCCAATGGTTAAACCATGTTATGCACGATTGATGATATCTATATGAATATATGTCAGGTTGATTATGGATTAATGCATTGAATTACTAAAGGAAAAAAGGGTATATGTATTGGTTAAGAACCACTTATTTTTTTTTAACATTGATTTCTCTGAAATCTATTTTCTTCATTAGGAAGATACCAAATTAATTCATGCATTATTCCATTTCTTCTATATATTAAATATATTTTGAATTTATACTTGTATTATATTGTATTTTGAAATGTTTTGCATTAATGGTCCTTTCACAAATATAATTTGTTTTTCAAGGTTTTCTCTTATGCGTTACAAATATTCAATGATTCTCAGTGCTTCTAATTTGTTTAAGTGAAATTAGTCTTGCGTAATTATTGTATTGGAATTTATGAAAGAAATATCTCCGGCAACGGATATATATTTATTAAAGTGAACGGACTATTAATAATTGAGTTTCCTGATACTTAAATTATGTATTTCATTTATATGTGATGTATATTAATACCGCGTTATACTCTCAAAGTTCTAAAAATTATATTCAATCAATATATCGAAAGGTTACTTTTCAAACGAATTACACTAGTTGAGTTTTCTTAATAACCAGTACGATTTTACGTTCTTACTGGAGCGTGTACACAGGGAGACTACTTCAACATAGAATTAATGAACATAAAAACAATATTTATGGAGATGATGAGAATACAGAGAACTTCTATACATAGAGTTAAAACACAGGACGCAATTTCAATTTTAAAAACACAATATAAGTTAATTTTAAAACTTATATTGTTTTTAAAATTTTTTTTTACAGTTTTTCGACTTAACAATTGTAACAAAAAGTAGTATATCGATCATTCTCAACCACTTTCTTAACTTTTATTTTTCATTGCAGTTAAAATTAGTCGAATATGCCAGGAAGATTTATTACAAAAAACTTTACACTTATGCAATTATACGGTTAAGAAATTAATCGATTTTATTTCAAAATTACTATTTAGAATTTGAGTTCACTATATTGGATTCATTATTTTCAATTTTTAGATTTCGACCTTAAATTCGTAATCAGCGACCTTGAAAACAATCAGATAAAAATTTTATAAAAGATTTGCAACATTTTTACAATTTGCTTTCGCCATATTGGGTCCGCCATTTTGAATTCATAAATTTCGACCTCTGATTCGTGATTAGTTACTTCGAAAACCCCCCAGATATACATTTTTATAAAATGTCCTACATTTTTACAATTTGATTCCGCCATATTGTATCCGCCATTTTGAATTGCTTAATTTCAACCTCAGATTTGTAATCAGCGACATCGAAAACCGTTTATGCATTTCTTCCGACCCAATAAACAGTTTTATGGATGACAGGGGTAAGGTGATTGGTCTGCACATCAATTTTTTATTAACTTCGACAGTTGATTATTATCAATGAACAATTGTTTTTTTTTTTTTAATCGGGCTCGACAAAGTTGTAAAGAATTTTATTACGCACATTTAAAAAAAAAAAGTTTTGTTTTGGTCAAGAATTGCAGTCTAAAAAGTAGTTTGTCCGCGAAACTACCATTTGGCCCCACTGTGCACCGCCAGCCTTAACACGAGCAGCATCCAAGCGAATAAAATCAAAACCGGAAAAATTTAGTTTGGTGTCAGGATGTAACCACGTTTCCGTAATAAGAGCAATGTCGATATTATTAGAGCAAATAAAATGGTGTAATTCCATTTCTTTGTTATTAATGCTAGTGGCATTCCACAAGCAGATCTTTAGAGGTGAGGTAGAAGGGAACATTTTAATTTATAAGATCAGCTGCCTCAACGAACTTCTGTAGCTTACTGAGACCATCTGTACACGTAGCAAGTTTTTTATTAAGATCTCTTATGATATTGAACATTGATTTTATATTAACTAATTTACTCAGTTTTTTTATTTCGAAGATTAATCCGTTAAAATCTGCCATGTCACCTGAGTTCGCAATGTCACTCATGTTGTTATGGTTAATTTGTTCGTTAGACCTTTTCAAGGTCTCGGCATAAGTTCTAGGGGGCGAATAGAAAACATGTTTATTCGTTATTTGGGGCAACTGAGCTGGTCTTAGGACGTTGGCCCCTCAAAAACTAATTTATTTTTTGTATATACGTTTAATTTTAATGATTTCATGCATTTTGTTATTGATTTTTTGTAGTTTCGCTGAAGATGGTCCAAAATTCGGACCGAAACGTACGGTTTTAAAATTTAATTATTATCATAAATAAAGGAATTAACCTTTGTGCACCGTCAACAGCGCTTGGCTCTTACTTAGCCCGTTCCACACTCTCTTTGATTTTCAATAGAGCCTTTACACGGATTCAATTTAGTAATTAACATGTAATAATGGAAGGATTAGATAAAATGCACAGTCGATTTTTAATGGAATAAGAAAACCTTTGTTTTGTATCGATGAAACTGGTCACATTTCTAAATTATCTGATAAATTTTCGACAACAAAGATATGTAATTTTGAGGAATCACATGGATAATTCGGCAAACTTGACATGCTCATAAACTTTCTACCAAGAATCACAGCATCTTCATGGAAATACTCTATACTTTGCATACAAACAATCTTTATGGAATTATTTTCTTTGATGTAACAGTGTTTCTCGCGGGCATGGGCGGTTCGCGCTCCGACGGGTGCGTTGGAAGGATCGTGGGATCGTGATGGGTCAAAATGACGTCTCGCACCCTGAATCAAACGGCTCTTTATTTTACACACACAGTTTCCTTATTGTCACTAAGAATCTCGCAACACGCGGCGTCTTACGATCGCGGATCGGAACTGGTCTCACACAGCACGTCGCGCACGCAGCGCACATCCCCACATATCGGCGATCGCAAACGGGAGAAAAGTTCAATGAGCGCATAACTCGCAACGCCGGAACACACTCGTGCTCGACAAGATGGATATGGGCGACGCCGGCTCGCCAGACACAACGCGCGTCGCGTAATCTGACACGTAGTCACGGGTTGACCCGGCAGACATCGCCATTTATGCATTCATGATCGCGCGCGAAGCGAGCATCATTACGAACGGTTCATCCTGCGTTCCGTCCACATCGGTGCGATCACGCACAGTCAAACCGGGCGAACTTCGCACAGCGAGAGTTAGAACGACGAGTGGCTCCGGGCCCTTTCGCACTTTTAGCATTACACTGACGAGCAGCCACACGTGGCGCGCCTCGCCCTTAGGCGACGACCGGCCAATATGGCGCCCGTTACACGTCGGTCAGACTACGAACAACCAAACATGGCGAACTTCGCACAGCGAGAGTTATGACGACGAAGGGCTTTTAGCATTACACTGACGAGCGGCCACACGTGGCGCGCCTCACCCTTAGGCGACGACCGGCCAATATGGCGCCCGTTACACATCGGTCAGACCACGAACAGCCAAACATGGCGAACTTCGCACAGCGAGAGTTATGACGACGAAGGGCTTCGGCCCCTTCGCACTTTTAGCGGTTACCATGTCGAAGGCCACACATGGCGCACTTCGCACTGGGTCGACGAACGGCCGAACACGGCGCACTTCGCACGTGGTGAACGAACGGCCGAACACAGCACACTTCGCACTTGGTCAAATGAACGGCCGAACACGGCGCACTTCGCTCTTGGTCAAACGAACGGCCGAACACGGCGCACTTCGCACGGGAAGGTTCTGACGACGAGCGGCTACGTGGCGCACCTCGTCCTTCGTTTCCTTTGCAGAGGAAGGCTCAACGGCGCATCCCGCCGGCCGCGGTTACGTGCGCGACCGGCCCAAGATGGCGGACGCTGTACGTGGCTCGCTACCACGTAAGCCGACAACGGCTCACCGATCCCGCGAGACCGCGAGAACCTCACTCGCACGACAATCTTGAGGATCGCGGACGGAAATCTTGACGCGAAACGCGATTTATCGTCGCCGGAGACATAAGCTCAGAATCACAAGCGAAAATCTGAGCTCGCGCGGACGGACATCTTGACGACACAAAACGGAGATCTTGACGATCCGAGGCAAAATCGTAGCTAACGCGAGCGGATATCTCGCTCACGTGAACTCGGGCCGCTTTCCGCTTTTGGTTGCCCTTCGCAAGCGAACTCGAGAACCTTCGATGGGCGTTAACTCGCACGTTTTTCGCGCCGAGGAAGGAAGGCGTCTGCCGCGCCGCGAACTTACGTCTAGGGGCCGAGATCAAACGTCGATAGATCCGCGCCGCGGGGCCGAAAGCTCGCGTCGCCGAGCGCGCCACCCGGCGGGCTGGGGCCTCGCGAGTAAAGCTCCAGAGTCGGAGCGACGAATCACGACTGGGCAGGAACGGCTCACTCAAACCGAAACAAACAGTAATTACTATATTCTTTGGTTGTTAATGTAAATGCTGGAAATTTAATTTGAGTATGCGGGTTGGTACATCCCATTTGTAATAATTCATTGCTTTTTTGTAATAATTGAGGACCCTCAAGATTATTAGAGTGTTCAATTTTATTTGAAACTAAATTAGATTGTTCACTCAAACGATTGTATATCTCTTGAAGTGGTTTTTCGAACTTTCTAAGCAATTACTTAATTTTAAATAAAAAATTTTCGAAAGGAAAAGCACTGAATGCATCAAGAGGTCCGAAATTTTTAGCATCTGTTGCTAGGTGAATCAAATTATGAAGATTATATGTTACACTCTCTGCTGTATATAAATGTTCCATATTTTCGACAAAATTAAGAAGATCGTTTGCATAGTCGTAGTATGTATCGCAAGAATCATCAGCACAATAATAATCGCATTGCACAATTCAGGACATTAAAATAGAGATACTTGTCCGAGGGTAAACAATTTAGCAAAACCGCAGGTCCTAAATAGAGAAGAAATGTTCGGTATTGTGTGGCTTTCCATCGAGAAAATTCGTCTAAATCGAAATGATTTCTGGCAAAATCCATTGAAACAAATTTTGAAATACCTTTTAACAAAGTGGATAAAGAATTGAGATGAAGTTGAGCAACCCTTGGTGTTTGCGATTTATCCATCCAGGAGCGTAAAAGTTGTTTCATAACTCCCAAACAAGAGTTATGCATATAATCTATAACAAAAGATTTTACCATAGACACAGAAAGAAGTTCAAATGGAGAAGAAATATTTGGAAGATGGTGCTGTGGTTGAATCCTATTTTTAAAGTCAGCGTCAGTTCTAAGAGATGCAGTAACGTCTGTAAACGTCATACGTCTGTTGATACTTCTACCTCTAACTGTACACTTTCCACATCCAAAATACGCATTATGCGATTTAGTACAAGTAACATATGCTCTAGCTGGAGAATCGCAAATGATAGCTCGAATCTTAATTCGATACATCAAACCGTTAACTTCAAATCCATCAGTTTGTAATATTGTACATTCGTCAACGAACGGCTGAAGAAATTCAGATAACGGATCCTTGCGACCGCGCGCTTCAGGGGCGAGTTCGGAAACGATCCGACGAGCATGCCCGATGGAGAAGATACCGACTGAGGGGACGAAGGCGACGATCGGTAACGTGCGACGCCCAAACCAGAGTAACCTACAGAAGCAATGGGCCAGAGGACCACCCCGCGTGCCTGGCGCACGAGTGTGCGATGTCAAATTGACCGACGGAGTAAGGTTCCCCAAAAAAGCACCGACTTCGGGAACAAGAACGCCCGACAAATTGGGTGGAACCTGGGACACAGCCCCAGGGGGTCGGCGCCAATGTCCGGCGAAATTTCGGCGAAATGCATTTTCGCCAGGGACACCCATCCGACAGTCTCACCAGGACCTGGGACACCCTCCCAGGAGGTCGGCGTCAAGGTCAGACGAGTTCCCCGGGAAACGCATCTTCCCCGGGAACAAACGACGGAATCCGTCGCGAGAAGTCCTGGGACACCTGCCTAGGGGGTCGACGTCGAGCTCCGACGAGATCCCCGGGAAACGCATCATCTCCGGGAACAGTGACCCGGAACAGCGATACCAGCTCCCGAGAAACCTAGCCAGAGGGTCGGCGTCAACGGCCGACGATATCGACGTCACCCGGACGTCGTTTACGGGAAGAACACCCAAATTCATCATCAGGGGCATCTCCGAGGAGGTGCGCATGGGTCGACGTCGTCCGCGTCGAACAGTTTCCGCGAGTGAAAACCTGGTGCAGCGGTACCGAGGAAGGAAGATTCTCGCACTGCGTTGCGCGTGGAAATTTCCACGGGAACCTTCTAGAACGGGCATGAGTGAGAGATGCGCAAAAGGGCACGCGAGAAAGTAGTGAAAATCATCGTGTTTTCGCATGATCGCGCCAGATGTGCCGGCCGCGAACAATAGACGATCGAGAAAGTTCCGAGGAGTGGGAACGATCCGGCATAAGTGGGGAGCCCAAGCGAGAGCGACCGCTCGAGGCAGTCTCTCGGGTATAGCCGTGGCGAACACACGTATCACACTCTGTACGATCGGCATACGCGTTATACTTTACAACCGAGAACTCCCGCGTACTATCGCGTAAAATCTACTCGTCTTAACTAACAGCGAGGGGCAATTAATTGCCAAATACAATCGAGTGTTAGCAACAATACGCGAGTTGAAATTCGGATACATTGTTAATTAACGGAAGTGCAATTATCGAGTATATAACAACCACGGGCATTGGGTCACGCGGATACGGAATATTGTGCGGACATTATTAATTATTGTATTTAACCACCGAATACTCGTTCGTTACATCTGCGCACGAACATTGTACGATAGAGTGATGATCACAGCCGAGTGCGTGATCATAGTTTAACAATCACGAGGCACAAAGTCCTCCGATCGGAATAATTATCTGGAATAAAAGCATCGTATCGACTAAACGAATAAGCCGAGATACGCAATTTGAATAATTGTGCAACTTTATTAAAATAAAGCGACATTCACACCGAGGCGAGAAACTCGTGTTGTGAGACACCTTTATGATATTGTGAAACGGCCTGTAATGTTGAAATGATGATCTGGAATTAAAGATTAATTAATTCTGAAACAAATTCTCCTGATTAATTATAAAAAAAATTATCGATACTTACCTTCTACTTACCTTGTCCTTCGGCGATGATCCAACGTTGGCCAGCGGCAATCCGGTATGCGATGTAAAGCGAGGATCCGGGTAGGGATGGGCAATACAAGAGAAATATCGATATTTCGTATCGATACGTATCATAAATAAGAATATCGATACACTAAAAATATCGGGCGAAAAATATCGATATTTAACAGTATCGATACTGTCGATACCTCTATTATTAGTTATATTTTAATTTAATTTTGAGAACACACAAAGCAGCCCGCTAATCCGTCGTCATTGTTAAGTTCGTTTTCTTCGATTAGTTATTTACATATGTGTTATAATGATAAAAAAAGTTACAGAAATACACTATTAATATACACTAATTATCTTAAATATAAAGTCACAGTATTGCAAACGGCATGGAGATCAAGTTATTGTTTGAAAAAAAGAAATCAATTATGACAGATACATATGCGACAAGTAGTTTTATGCTAATTGTAATAAATTTGGATACAAAATTCACGCAAACAGAGAACAAAAGAAGGTACATATTCCTGTAAATGATTAAATAGAAAGTTGACAAATTGACAATGTACAGTCGCGGTCAGAGTAGTTGCAACACTTTTCTTTTAACTCTACTATCTTATTACAGATTTCTCACGGCACATAATACTTATGGCAGCCATTCACGTGCCGCGCAAAATTTGCGCCAACCTGTGCTAGACACGTAATTGGTAACCAATCACAACTATCACATGCCAAGTAGCTGCTGCGTGTGCAATTGACGGTATACACTCACGATCAGGCGAGGAAGATATATCCGTCGAATTATGGACTGTATCGAAAGTTCGATATTCATGTTCGAATATCGATACAGGCTAATATCGGAATGTAAAATATCGATACAAAATATCGATATTACAGCCCAAAAGTATCGATATTCAAAATATCGATACAGTATCGCCCATCCCTAGATCCGGGGAAGCAGAGCAGCAACAGCAGCGATCCATCCGAGGCAGGAACCTGAAAGAAAAGAAGCGAATTAGTATATAATTGAAACATAATTATCGGGAATTATCCTTATCTGGTATGCGAGGTAAAGCGGGGATCCAGAGACGGATAACGGCAACGGCGATCCATTCCGGGCGTCGATCTGCAACAAAACATAAAATAATTAGCACATAATTATTTTATAATTACTTGCCTCTATCTGGTATGCGATGTAAAGCGAAGATCCAGGGATGAGAAGCAGCAACGGTGATCCAACAGGGACATCAGTCTGAAATAAAATTCAAATAATTAGGATATAATTATTTTATCCTGACTTACCTCTATCTGGTATGCGATGTAAAGCGAAGATCCAGGGACGAGAAGCAGCAACGGTGATCCATCAGGGACATCCTTCTGAAACAAATAAATCCTATTAGCGTCTAGCGAATAATCGGGGCGTTGATGCGAACACTTACCTTCTCGGTAGTCTAAGGTAAAACCGAGTGGCGACCGTTCGATAGGAATATTATCCGCCGGAATCGGGCTCAACACGTGCCGTCCGGTCACAGCCTTACTGTAGCCATGGTATGCACCAATGAGAAAGAGTACTTGCTTTAAATCTGATATTTTACCTAGTATGGGCCACAATTGACTCTTGGAACTTTTTGCAATTGGTAAACCATCTATATTTATATCTAACGGAATAACAGTTTGACCAAGAAAAGCTTGTGGAGTTTGATTAATAATTGTTGTCAGCGCTCTACCTAAACCGTAATGAACATACTGACCTCGTGAAAGATTTTTAACGTCATAACTATGGGACTTTGGAGTGTCTAACAGAGTACGTGCATCTGTAGGTACATTGAATCCATGACGTTTATGAATATGTAATAAATGAGTTAGAGCTTTTTGAGTTATACCAAACTCAATTGCCCAATCACGAATATCATCGCTAAGAGAACGGGCAATATTAATATCATTTGAAATATTTACAGCATTATCGCAGTCAGCACTACCTTTGGATGATTCACAATTATCATATTTATTATTGTCACTGCTATCAACTTCTGATTCATCATCAGTCTCTAGAGGCATTAACGATGCATCGGGAACAGAAACGTCCGCAAAATCATTTACAAAATTTTCATTAATATCATGAACCGCAGATGGCCCAGGAAGAATGTCACCACCACTATCATTATTTATACGATGATAAAGCAGCAAAATACGTCGTTCCTTTTAACGTTTAGATAATTCACGAAAACTCTTTCTTATATTTTAGGACGGTTTGGACTGCGCACAGGTATAAAAAAATATGACTGGCGATTCACACCGGTGGAAGAAGAGATAGCGATATATGTCGATGAGTTAAACATTTGTCATACCCATTGCTCCCGGGGGTGTGAGTCGCCCCGGATTCGCGATAGGTCTATAGCGTGATGTCGAAGGACCAGAGGGACCGTTCCCTCACGAAGCAAACGAAATATGAAAGCGAAAGCAATGCGAAGGCATGCGACTCACCGTTCGTTGCCCGTTGCTCTCTCGGATGGTGTTCTTTCGTCTCTCTCCCTTTCGTCCTTCCTTCCGACACGTCCTCCGGTGTAGGCGCGAAGGCGAGCAGGCAAGCGAGCAGGCAAGGCACGATGTGCAAGCGAGCAGGTGGGAGGCAGGCAGGCAGGGCACAAGATATGCAGGCAAGCGGTGCAAGCAAGCAACACGCGGGCAAGGCATGATCTTGAAGTGAGTCGACTCTTCGTACTCCGAAAATGTGGTGACGAGTTCACGTCTTCACGTCTTGACAACGAATGAATTTGCTCTGGCACTCTTTGACTCGCGCACCTGCGAAGTACGGCGCGAGCGAGTACCAAGTCCCAATAATTAGGCGGGTCACCCGCAGGCGGGCAGCACGAGTCGGGTGAGTCGCGCGAGTATTTACCGCGGTCCGCCAACGTTTCGATCGTATCGATGGTACTACTCGCCTTAGTACCCGCTTGATTTAATACGGTTAAAGCGATCAATGACGATATGCAACTTACTCCTACGAAAGCTACCATTAACTATATACAACTTAATAATATGGAATCTAAACAACTATATACAAGCGAGCGTCGAACACCCATAACCTTAACAATATACTTTCTATTGTAGGCGCCGAATTGATGTATTATAAGTAGAGGTATCGTAGGCGCCGATTCGTGATATATGGCTCCACCTGTCGAATGAGATTGACGCGACAGGATCCGATTTAGAGTAACGCGACAGTGTGAGAAGATACTCCGAACGGTCTGCCGCGATCCGAGGGACCGAGATCGGGCTGCCGGTATTAATTAATATCTGAGTACTCGCGAGGGACTGCCGAGTCGGATTGTGTTGAGACGTAGCTATAAGTGGAGCGCACGAGATATTTGTGAAACGGAACAAGCGGTAAAACTATGTAAATCGAGCTATATAATAAACGGACCAAGTGATTTTCCTGTATGTGCTGTTTAATTTATTAACAATTGCCTACAGTTTATCAGAAGTGGGATGAATCGGCGTTGTTAAAAGAACATATAATCGAGTTGTTTTTTTGGACTAATACGTATCAGGACTAATATCAATATTGATCATCTGAGAACGTGCCAGAACCGGAAGTGCGTCACGGTGAGGAATGTTCTCGAACTTTCGAAGTCGATGAGTCAGCAGAAGTGCGAGTAACCGAAATTCGGAGTGCCGCCTGTGTTATTGATTGGTAGCCTGGTGTTTCCGACCCGCAAAGCGTTTCGATCCTGGATACGATAATCGGTAATCAAGAATCTCCTGAATGTCGACGTCAGTAGGATGAACCGGGAAACGATAGAGGCATTATCAATCAATGATCTGCGGGCGCACGCAGCGCGCTTAAAGCTCGACACGAAGGGATCACGTGCAAACATTTTCGACACCGTTGTAAATCATTACGAACGAGTAGGATGGCCAGAGGCGAACTCCGAAGATTTTTTGAAAGAAAGGAATAATGTGCCCCTCTTCCCCTGAATAATGTGGCGATTATAGAAATACGCGAGATGACAGATGATCAGTCATCTACCTCGACTCCGTTTTCCGGAGTAGAAATTCCTCAGTACCGTACGAATGCTAACACGATCCCGAACATTGAACAGGTGCGCCGCTCGAACAGGAAACAATGATGCGGGCTTTGCGACGGATATCTTCGTCCCCACCGGTGAGCTTGACCCGCCGGGATTCCGATGACGCAAACGTTTTGATGCGAAACGGAAGTGGAGCATCAAATATGTGGCAAAGCGTGAAGTGTGCTGAGAAACTGATTCCAACTTTCTCGGGTAAGGAAGACGAAAACGTGCTGAGATGGCTGGAGAGAATCGTCAATATCGCGCGAACATACCAGTTCGGCGATGAGGTCTTGTTGCTTGCTTCCGTGAGTCAATCAAAGGAGCGCGCTTTGAATTGGTATAATCGACAGCCGCTCGAATCAGTGTCGACCTGGGAAGAATTTAAATTCCAATTGAGGCGGTATTTTGAAAGTAAAGAGTCCTATGCCGCAACGTTAGCGCAAATCAGCGCCCGCGTCTGGAAATCTCACGTCGAGAAGTTCATCGACTATGCTGAGGCAAAATTAAATCTCATGCAATTATTAACGCTGCCAGAAAAAGAGAAAATTGAGCTGACGGTGTAAAGGATTTCGGCGTGCGGAGACTCGTATTGAACACGTGGATCGATAATGTTCCCGATTTTATCGATCACGTGCGTCGAATCAAAGAGGACAACGTTATTATGAAGAGAGGAGAGCCGCCCAAATACGCTGCCAGGAGGACTGACGGCCAGAGTACATCGTCGGAAATAAAATGTTTCACTTGCAAGAAGCCCGGTCATTTGTCAAAGGATTGTCGATTCGCCGCGGCAACCTATTTCAGGTGTGGACAAACAGGGCACATGAGCAATAGTTGCCCGAGAAGGGAGGGCAGCCGAGCAGCCACGGTAAACCACTTGGAGGAGGAACGAGCGGCGCACATGGCTGCTCCGTCATCGACGACTCCGTTGCGGCCGAGCGAGGACGTCTTGCAGATCGGGGTGAAATCCGGAGCGAGGCCATGTATTGTAATTCGTAGAGCATGTAACGATAGTATAGCCATTCGCGCATTGATTGATACGGGTAGTCCGGTTAATTTAATTAAAAAATCGGTATATGAGAAATTATTTGGTAATAGCGAGTTGCTCAAGGTTAAAAAAGAAAGTGATTATAAGGGAATCAACGAGTCGCCCATATTTATTTTTGGTAAAGTGTACGATCAGATTACGTTTGATAGCATAAGGGATACATGGTTCGACATTGCTCTTTTAGTAGTTGCTGACAAAACGATGCGCGACGACGTCATTATTGGGCGAAAGTTTATTAATAATTCTGGTCTAAAGTTAACATATCATAAAGGCAGTTTCGCGTTTGAACTTGTTGACGACCTTGAGCAGTTCGCGCAGGATCTGTTCTCTATAAACATAGTTGAAAACAGAGAACCCCGCGATGTTATTGTCAAAAGTTTAGATAAAGATCTGAGTTTAAGCGATCAACGCGATTTATTGGAGACTTTTGCGGAGGTAGATAATATGAAAGTCGATAGAATAGAAGTTGGTGATAAAATTCAAGTACATTTAAAAGATCATTCATTAAGATATGCTCCGAGACGCATGTCCGTCAACAAAAAAAATGAGCTCCAAAAAATCGTGGATGACTTATTAGAGCGTGGTATAATCAAAACCAGTATCTCACCTTATTGTTTGCGCGTGGTATTAGTAACTCGCAGAAACGGAAAAAAACGTATGTGCGTAGATTTAAGACCGTTAAATCAAAGGATATTTCAACAGAAATATCCATTCCCCAGCGTACAAGACCAAATTGATGGCTTAGAAGGTAAACGAGTTTTTACAAAATTGGATCTAAAGGATGGTTTTCATCAATTTGATATCCATCCAAATTACACTAAATATTTTGCGTTTGCGACGCCTTCGGGGCAATACGAATTCGTTAAGATGCCTTTTGGATATTCCGAGGCCTCTGCCGAATTTCAGAAAAGGATTTATAAAATATTCTGGTCGCTATTACACGATGGTGAGATCCTAATATATATTGATGATATCTTAATACTTACGGTTACGGTTGCAGAAAATTTAAAAATCCTAAAGAAGGTACTAGTTTGGTTGAAACAATTCGGTTTAGAATTGAATTTGGAAAAGTGTACGTTCCTCAAAAAGGAAATCGAGTATTTGGGATATTTGATTACGGCGGATGGAGTCACCATGTGTAAACGACACGTGCAGGCTATCGTCGACTACCCTCAGCCTAGAAATGTAAAGCAGTTGCAAGGCTTTTTAGGATTAGCCAACTATTTCCGGAGGTTCATTCAAGATTATGCATTGAAGGCTAATCCGCTGCAGGCGCTGCTTAAAAAAGATGTGTCATTCGCGTTTGACGAGCAATGCGTACAAGCGTTTCGGGGTCTTAAGGAGGAATTGGTGACGTCGCCTGTATTATGTATATATAGTCCCTCGGCGGGAACAGAACTGCATACGGATGCTAGTAGCCACGGTTTCGGTGCGATTTTGCTGCAAAAGCCAC
This sequence comes from Temnothorax longispinosus, assembly GCF_030848805.1. Classification (NCBI taxonomy): domain Eukaryota; kingdom Metazoa; phylum Arthropoda; class Insecta; order Hymenoptera; family Formicidae; genus Temnothorax; species Temnothorax longispinosus. Next base: position 8,187,844 of record NC_092365.1, on the reverse strand, counting down.
CTAATGGCCGTCTGGGCCCGATAGCGTATTTCAGTCGTGCTACCACGGACGTCGAAAAGAATTACCACAGTTATAAACTGGAGACATTGGCCGTTGTTAGGGCTGTCGAGCGTTTTCACGTGTATTTGCAAGGTGTTAATTCCGAATCGTAACTGATTGTAATTCGTTAGTGTTAGCTATGAAGAAGATTAACATAAATCCGAGAATAGCGCGGTGGAGTTTAACTCTACAAAATTATAAATTCGAGTTAATACACAGGGCATCGGGTAAAATGGCGCACGTGGATTGCCTGAGTCGTTTTATCGCGAATGTAAATATAATCTCGATAGAGGACGAATTAACGTACAAACAGTTGGCTGACCCTAGAATCAAAGAAATAGCGGAAGAACTGGAAACCAGGGAGCATAAGTACTTCGTGTTGATGAGAGGCTTGGTTTTTCGTAAGAGTGTAGATAAAAACTTATTCGTTGTTCCTGAAAATATGATTATAAACGTTATACGCATCTATCACGATGAAATGGGACACGTCGGTATAGATAAAACGATACACGGCCTTACAGATCACTATTGGTTTCCATGTCTTAAATTACGTGTTAAACAATATATCGAAAACTGCGTTAAGTGTTTAAGTTTTTCGTTGGCGGGGGGGAAACTCGAGGGAGAGTTAGAGATCGTCGAGAAAGTGGCTGTACCATTTCACACCCTGCACATTGATCATTTCGGGCCGTTGGAAACCGCCGCATACAAATACAAGTATATGTTGGTGATGGTGGATGCTTTCACACTTGGCTTTATGCAACTAAAACTACTAACGCGGAAGAGGTAATAAAATCTCTAAGTAATCTTTTTGATTTATTTGGAATTCTGGAAAGAATTATAAGTGATCGGGGAACGGCCTTTTCTTCGGGGAATTTCGCTCAGTTCCTAGGCGAAAGAAAGATTGAACACGTCATGGTAGCAGTTGCGTCCCCGTGGGCAAACGGGCAGGTTGAAAGGGTCAATCGTTTTTTAAAATCGACATTAGCGAAAATGTGCGAAAAGCCAGCCGACTGGAAAAGCGAGTTAGGAGCTGTACAATTTGTCATCAACAATACGTTCCATAGATCAATCGATACTACACCGAGCAAATTATTGTTAGGGTACGATCAGCGTCGGAAATCTGACAACGAGTTGAGAGAACTAATCGATAAATTAACGCAGGTAGACGTAAATATTGAGCGAGAAAGAGCGGAACTGCGAGACTCCGCACAAATAGCGAACCGAGCCGTGCAAGAGTACAACAAGGTGCAATACGATAGGAAACATAAAAAGCCGACGCGATATAAAGAGGGAGATTTTGTTCTCGTTAAAGTTTTGCAACATAAACCGGGCATAAATCAGAAATTACTACCAAAGTATAAAGGTCCGTACCAAATTAGGGCAATTTTTAATAAAAATAGATTTGTAGTGACGGACATATCGGGGTATAATCTCACATCAAAACCAATGAATACAATTCTTTCGTCAAACAAAATAAAGCCGGATAAAAATAAACGAAACTGGTATTAATCCTGACAATGTAAGCGATGACTAGGCGTAAATAAATTGTAATTAAGATAATTGACGAATGTAAGGAAACAGATAACACGACGAGTATTTCTTTTTAGATAAACATGAACGTATTTATTAATAAATTATTGGACATAGTTCGAGGACGAACTAAAAGGTCAGAATGGCCGAAGCTGTAGGCGCCGAATTGATGTATTATAAGTAGAGGTATCGTAGGCGCCGATTCGTGATATATGGCTCCACCTGTCGAATGAGATTGACGCGACAGGATCCGATTTAGAGTAACGCGACAGTGTGAGAAGATACTCCGAACGGTCTGCCGCGATCCGAGGGACCGAGATCGGGCTGCCAGTATTAATTAATATCCGAGTACTCGCGAGGGACTGCCGAGTCGGATTGTGTTGAGACGTAGCTATAAGTGGAGCGCACGAGATATTTGTGAAACGGAGCAAGCGGTAAAGCTATGTAAATCGAGCTATATAATAAACGGACCAAGTGATTTTCTTGTATGTGCTGTTTAATTTATTAACAATTTCCTACACTACTTATTCAATTCCCGCGTTTTTTAACTGCATAGAAAGTTGACTGAAACCTGACGTTAAAAGTTGACTGAAACCTGACGTTAAAAGTTGACGGGAAGTCGACTTTTCATCATGACGGGAAGTTGACTTTTCGTCATGACGGGAAGTCGACTTTTAAGTCGGTGGTTTTTTCGACATTCGCCGACTTCAAGTCGATTTGAAGTCGACTTTCGTACTTAAAAAAGTCGACTTCTCTACCAGTCAGTTTCGGTAAAAGTCGACTTCAAGTCGACTTAAAGTCGACTTTTTGAATTTGGCGTCGGGTTTTGTCAACAAACTTTGATAGCAATTTGTCAACAATTTGCTATTAGATTGCTGGAAAGCTTTGCTCGGTATTTGGAGTCAAGTTCTTTCGTCAAGGTTTGCTCGCAATTTGGCACTTTGCTGTCGAGCTTTTGTTGGCAAGCCTTGTTCACAATATGGCGAAAATTTGCCGTTAAATTTTTGCTGCCCTGTTTTGCTCGATATTTGGCGTCAATTTGGTGTCAAATCATGTACACAAGCTTTGCTAGCAAAACACAAGCGTATTGTAGACACAGATCGCACCGGATTTGTCGACAAGTTTTGCGCGTATTTGTTGTCAATTTGGTTACAATTTGCTGGCACAATTGTTTACTGGGTATATTATATTAATTTAATATATGTTAATTTATAAACAACGTAAGCAATATATTATCTAAAATACATATATTTCCCAGACAACACGGATGTTTAAAAGACATTTAAAAAACATCTTTTATGGCCAATTTCTTCACCGTCGAATAACTCCCCAGATAGCAAAATGTTAGCAGAATGCGCGCAAATTGGCATCAAATTTGATCAAAATCCCACACCAAAAACATAGCCATCTGTGTTTGCATTAAGCTCGTGTTCTGTCGACAGAGCCTGCTGACAGGCAATGTAAGCAAATTGCCAACAGAAACCGCGCAGAGCCTGCATATATAACCTGGTAGCAGATTGGCAGCAAAAACCGAGCAGACTTTGTCCATACCCATACAACACAAAATATTTTTTAAATATTTTTGCTTCCTTATAGAGAAAGCTTCGTAATGACGAAAAAAATTTTTTTCGAGATTTTGATGGAAATAGGTTTAGAATGTTCTAAAATGTCGAAAAATCGTATTAGTAAAAAATGTCCGGAAGTATGTGTGTGCGTGTGTGCGTGCGTGCGTGCGTGCGTGTACGGATTTTTTGTACACACATCTACTTCTACAATTTTTTAGATACCGGGTTGAAATTTTTCACACAAATAGAGTATTATAGAAAGTATGTTTTCCTCAAATTTTATTAAAATCGGTTGACCGGTATAAATTTTATTGGAATTTTTTTTTTAGAAAAGTGTGTTTTATCCTATAGCTTTCTCAATATTTGAGATAGCGATCTATATTTAATTTTATTAAATTTTTCAGTTTTTTCTACTCCTATTTTATATATAATTAATTAAGATTTGGTTAATTAGTTCTGGAGTTACGGACGTTTGAAATTTCGGAGAATCCGTACATAAATAGAACCCTGATAATGTTTGATCTAATCAACCAATTTTGAGATACATACGTACATGCATACTTTTGAATTTTGCGAGAATCGGTGAAAAATACCGATTTTTAAAATTGTTTAAAAAATGTGTAAGTTATTTGATGGTTAGAATTTCATTTAATGAAATTATGGAATTTTTTTTAAAGCAAAAATTAAACGCATAATTTTTAAGAGAACAAACTCTTTTGGTGTTTTCTCCTATCTAAGTCTAAAAATTGATTTATAAATATCTCGTTTATTTACAGATATCGAATCTCGAAATTATTATAAGAATAAAATTGATCTCATAATAATTTCGAGATTTGATATCTGCAAATAAGCGAAATATTTGTAATTAATTTTTAGACCTAGATAGGAGAGAACACCAAAAAAGAGAAAAAAATATGGGTAACGCGATAACTGAGAAGAAAATGCAGCATGAAGATAGAAGGGATAATGGTAAAAAAGAGAAAGAGGAAGAAAAAAAGATAGAGAAGAAAAATTTCGAAAAAGGAGAAAAAATTAGAAAAGATCGCAGGTTAGTACACTATTACTTAAGTTGCTTAATTTTCCTAAAATTGTAATTTTTGATATCTGCGCGGAATTGGAATATTAAACGTTATAAAATATGGTTTATTTAGAATCTGGGAGAAAATGAAAGAACAAGATAGAAGAAGGTATGAACCGAATGAAGAAAAAAACGAAGAATAATATGCATTACAGAAGATAAAGGGAGAAAAAAAGGTGGCAGGCAGTTGAAAGAGAGAAATAATTAGTATGTATTGTGATTGTGGAATTACAGTTTTAAAATATAAACTATTTTAGGTATTAATTTATTGCTGATTATTGTACATTTAGTTATTATTCTTCCCGAGCGCGTGGATTCAGGGGCAGAGGAAATTGGCGAAACAGAGACTCGATTGAAGGAAGAGGATGGAGAGAGGAAAGCTTGAGAAAAGGGGGATATCGAGGAAGAGGAAGAGGATGGGACAAGCGAATGGAGAGAAACCGGACGAAGAAGAGGAGGGAATATGGGGCGGGGAGAACCAATTTTTAATTTTAATTATTAATTTATTTATTATTGGATTTATTTTACACATTTATTTATCAAAAATATTTTTGTGTTTAATTAAAAATAAGCGAGTGTATTCTTTTCTATTTAATTAATAAAATTTGAAATTTCCTTTTAAAAATTCTGCGTTTAACTTTTGCTTTAAAAAAAATTCAATAATTTTATTAAATAAAATTCTAACCATCAAATAACTTATTATTTATAATAATAACACTGGTTTACAGCCAAAATGTACATTTAATGCCACTATTTTTTTCCTATGTATTTTGGCCCGCTAAACTCGAAAATCACATATAAAGATTTTTGTATGGATTGGTTTTTGATATATGAATTTTTGGATTTTTTTCGGAGATAGCTTCACATTTTAGGCCATATCTCGACTTAGAAACGTACGATTGGGTCGCACAAGCTATCATAGTAAAGGTAATCGAATCTCGAACAATCGCGTCTCACATTGTTTTTCAATCGGTTCAGTAATTTCAGTGTTATGGGCCAAAATAATTCAGTGTTATGAGAAAAGTCGATTTTTTGGGCCACAATAAAAATAGAAAATTCACTCTATCGCTATGCAAAAATAGAAAACGTCAAATTATGTCCAGTTTCTTATTTTTTACGTATAGGTTGTACTTTTACGAAGAAAAAACCTACAAATTGAAGAAAATCTATGGATAAATACCGGAGTTATGAGCAATTGAGTGAAGGTACAAAAAATCAAATTTTACTCTGTTTTTGTATTTTTTTTCCCTATTTACATAGAAAACGTTTATTTAATTTATTTCGTTTATTTTTATTATTGAATTTCAATATTACATGCGTCGATTAGAAATAATGTTGGCCCTTGGTGTGTCTTCTGTTCTTATTTGGTTCCGTTTCTCTGATGAGGAACCAAATATAGTCTCCCAACATTCTTTCATCCCAAAATCCTTGGTATGGCTGTTCAATGGTTTTGATTTCTTGGTGAAACCTTTCACCGTGCTCGTCACTTACGTCACCGAGATTCTCCGGAAAAAAATCCAAGTGAAAATGCAAAAAATTAATTTTGAGCGACATATTTACGCCTGTTGAAATTAAAATTGACATTAAATGAACAGATTTTTTCATTTTGTAAACCAATGTAATGAAGAAATACATGCAAGACATGGACGAAAAATAAAATAACAATATATATTCCATACCCATTTTTGCATAATTCTTGAGCAAATCTTCAACAATTTTCTTGTAATGCGGGCTTTTATTGTTTCCAAGAAAATTAGAAACAATCAACTGGAATGACTTCCAGGCTGCAGCCTCATTAGGTTGCAATAATTAGGGAAAATTTTCATCTTTGAGCACTTTTCTTATCTGTGGACCGTCAAAGATTCCTTCCTTGATTTTCGCAATAGAAAGTCTTGGGAAAATTAATCTCAAATATGCGAACGCTCGGCCTTCTTAGTCTAACGCTTTGACAAAGTTTTTGAAGAGTCCAAGTTTTATGTGTAATGGTGGAAGGATGATGTTTTCTTTCTTCACCAAAGCCTTATATGCAACGTTGTCCGAGCCCACAATGACGTTTTCTCTTGCCGGCCAGATCTTTCTCGTGTAATGGTGTGTGCGAGCGCAGCTGTCCCAGAGACATAAAAAACAGCAATATTTCGTGAATCCACCTTGCATTCCTCGTAACATGCCCACCACTTTCAAATCGGAACAAACTTTCCAATCGTGCTCTTCATATTTAATGCGTTTCAACAATTTGACCATTGTCTCGTACGTTTCTTTGGTGTTGACAGCGTGTCCGATTGGGATTGACGGTTTCTCGTTTCCAACATTTAAGAGAACTGCTTTCAAACTATCTTTACTGCTGTCAATAAATAACCGCCACTCTGTTGCATCGTAAGGCTGTCCTAGCTCCTTGAACAAACCAGGAATATCCATGCAAAAGCATATTTGACCTTTTTGCATGAAATACTTTGAGTAAGGTTTATCACGAACTCTGTAGTACGTTATTTTAACATTCGGAGCCAATAAGTTGTATTGTTTCATCCGAGATGCATGTAATTCTGCTTTCTCTTTTGAGAGTTCTAAGTTTCTCACCCAATCATTTAGTTCAGGCTGTGTTAGGAGATGGGACTCTTGACTCGGTTCGTATTCACTGACACTAGTTTTTTCATCTGATGAAATACAACTCAGGATGAGGTCAGATGAACTGGGACACTTGGGAATGGGAAGTGTATCCGAATGTAAAACTGGAAATGTGACAGATTGTACATTTGCATACTGCCATCGCATATTTTTTCCAATGCTAGTCTGTTTGCTGAGACAAAAATAGCAATCGGTCGCATGACAAAATGGTTTTCTCCAAATCATTGGAACGCCGAATTTCATGTGCCGCCTAATGTAAAAAAATGGTTGTAATCCATGAAAATATTTCATATAAATATCATATAATGCATCACTGAATACATACTCAGTCGAGCCAGAAGCCTAGCCCATAAGATTCATATGGCAAGAAAGACATATAGTCATATAATACTTGGTGTCCATTGTTCATCAACATTTTCCGCTGCTAATCCAAAGTATTGTAGATAATTATCTTGTAGCAAATAGGTAAATTTATGTTGATTTTTTTTGACGACATATTCACCGCACACATAGCAGAAATTATCTTGGTTGTTCACACACTCAAATTTTCGTTGTTTGCTTATTTTGTACATTTTCGATCGACGCTGTTTTTCTCTGTCTAGACTCGGTGCAGCGCGCGAACTGACGAGAGGCGAACCGTCTTTCCTTTGTAACCCGAGTACACGGAGAAAAGTAGATAGGGATAAATACCGTGCGGCGTGAGTGGAAAGTCAGTGTTTCGTTTTGCCACTAAAGGTCCTGGCGCGCGCCGCGCCGTATTTATCCGTACCTACCTTATCGACTGACCACTTTAGAACCCCCTTAATATTGAAATTCAATAATAAAAATAAACGAAATGAATTAAATAAAGACTTAAGGCATAAAACACTGCCAAGACAGCCATTCTGCTTAAGCCCTTACATAAGACAAAGACTTAAGGCATAAAACACTGCCAGACAGCCATTCTGCTTAGGCCCTTACCATACCGGAACGCATCTCTCTGACGCTCGATCCGCTCGATCATTCATTGATCAAACGAGCCAGCTCGCCTCACTTCTCACATCCGCCGTCCGTCGGTAGCACCTCTCTCGCATGCCGACTCGATCGATCTCACGATCGATTCCTCGCTCCCGCTCGCTTGAGTACCCGTTCCTTCTGCACTCAACTCTTCAACTCACTCTGCATCCCTCCTCGCTGCGTCCTCCTTCTCATTCCTCTCCGTCATCCTAACCTCACTTTTAACTCTCCTCTTCTCCCTCAATTTCCGCTTCACCTCGATTCTATCATCACCTCCAATCCCACCGCCTCCTCTCAACTTCCTTCGCACCTTCCTTCAATCCTGCACCTCTACCCTTCCACACAGCTCTGTTTTCGACCCTATTTCCACCTTTCCGAACTTTCCACCTGCTCCCCCGCCGAGGCTAACGGGGGAATCCTATTATGTTCTAGTATACAGTATATATTGTATGTATGCACAAATGGAAATTATTAAGCGTACGGCGCAACTGAACAGAAATAACGCAACACCTACCTACAGCGCGACGCCTATATCACATATCATCTCGTCTTGCCAAAAATCTAATAATGGTATCATAATAAAAATACACATGGATATATTTGGCATTTGACGCTCTTAAATTTGCGTTGGAAAAATTGTTATATTTGGCAAAAATAATAGGTAGGGGTGGGGTTAAATTAAAAAATGTGACAAATTTGAAAAATCTGATTACGCCATTGTAAAGAGCACAAAAAGCCATAAACATTTCGTACAAATTTTTTGTCGTTACGCCTTATATTTTTGAAGATATTCGCTAAAAACTATAAAATCCGTTATTTTCAAGGGGTTGTTTCAACCCCTAAACGTCGAGATAAGCAGCAAAAAAAACCCGTGTCTAATGTTTTATTATGCTCGACAACATAGCCAAAGCGCATCCAAATCGGTCGTTATTTTTTAGGGGTTGTTTTAACCCCTAAACGTCGAGATAAGCAGCAAAAAAAAACCCGTGTCTAATGTTTTTCGATGCTCGACAACATGGCCAAAGCGCATCCAAATCGGTCGTTATTTTTTAGGAGTTTTTTCAACCCCTAAACGTTGAGATACGCCGCAAAAAAATACGAGTCTACTATTTTTTGATGCTCAACAACATATCCAAAGCGCATCTAAATCGGGTAGGGACACTTCCGACCGTTCCCTTGTAAGTCGAGATATGGAAGCTATCTCCGAAAAAAATCCAAAAATTCAATTCTCGAAAACCAATCTATACAAAAATTTTTATATGTGATTTTCGAGTTTAGCGGGCCAAAATACATAGGAAAAAAATAGTGGCATTAAATGTACAGAAAAATTTTTTTATTTTGTAAACCAGTGTAATAGACCCAGAAATAGAACGGAAGAAAAGAGATCAGGAGAGAAGAGATCGTGAAAGAAAACGCAGAGAGAACTGATAAAGTGTGTTAGACGAATAGGAAAAAGAAAGATACAGATGATTCAAGTAAAAAATAGAGAAAGAGAGAAAAAGAGATTCTATTTTATTGAAATATATTTATTATTTATAATAAGATAATTGTACATTATCTTAAAAAGGTTAATCTGTTTTTATTTTCTTTTTCTTTTTTTCTTCATCATTATTTTTTTTCCGTTTTTTTCTCTGCTTCATTCTTCGCTGCTTCGTTATTCGCTGCTTTTTCCTCCGCAGTTTCTTTTTCTGCTGCTTCTTTCTCCTCTTCTTTTTCTGCAGCCTCTTTTTTCTCCGTTTCTTCTTTTTCATATTTTAACATTACATTTAATAGTATGTCATCCATATTGTCCTCTAAAACTGAAATTTTATAACCATAAATATTGTAATTAATTGTATATACAGACGTTATGCATGTATTATCTGTTATGCTAATATTATATTGTGTTTACTAAAGGGATACCTAAATTCACAATAAATACTTACTATTTTTTAGTTTTTTTATTTTGTGTAGCAATCTTATTTTACACGTATCCACGTAAAACCAGATTAACACGTAAGATTGATTACAAAATAACATAATAAATTCGATGTTCTTTGAAAAAAATTGAATCAATATTAATCGATCATAAATGTATCGAAATGTTGACGTCGTTAAAACGTGATGCTAATGATCACGGTCTTACACACAGGTCTGGAAACTCAGACCGATTTTGGTGGTGGGGGATGGTCGTTTTAGCAAGGAACAATTTATTTCACGGCGTTGTCACCATGCATCGCTGTCATCGCGAAGTGTAGATGGTAACCCATGGTAACGTGACAATAATCTTTTAATTGCGCTTAATTCAAGTGCATTTTTGAAAATGACATTTCATGACATTTTTTGATGACATTTCTTTGAGCACATTTCTAAGTTGAAAGACTTTTTTCAGTTCTTGAGGACATGGACAGCGACATGGATTGAAAATAACATCTTTCTTCTGTAAATCTTTTTTTATATGACATTTTCTTTCTTTAAATAACTGTCACAGTAAAAAGGTTGGTATCGACCTTAATTGTGTGTACAACTGCATTGATATTTCTTGAAATGAGAATGTAAATATTGTGAATATACTTGTAAATTAACTATGGATTTTCAAAACGGGTTATTATTTACTTCATTATTTACTTCCTAAAGACTCATAGCCTTCAACTTTTTAATTAATCTTATAAAACCGAGGCATACATAAGGTAAGAATCAGAATTAACACAAGTCGACGGCGCTCATACCGCGTCATCTTTAAATAGTGTAAATTAAGAATAAATTATCAATTTATTAATTTGCGCATTCGTATAATAAAAGATTTCAAACGTTTTTTCTTAATACAAAGTTATTTATTATTCCTTTCCTCATTTAGAACTTCAATTATTGCCTATCTGACACTCACGATTTTGAATTTACTAATTACTATTTCCGTCCTTGTCCCACCACATAGTACACTGACCGATGGCAGCGACTCTTGCGGTCACAAAGCGAGTTATTTTCTTCGTCGCTAAGACGACCATCCCCCACCACTAGAGTTTCCAGACCTGTGTGTAAGACCGTGCTAATGATCATCTCGCTTATGTGTCGCGTAGCTTGCTTCATGTATTATCGATTTGTCTATAACAGTACGAGGTTATTTATTTTCCGCTAAGAATTGAGCACTGTGTGCGTGCGTGCGTGCGTGCGTGCGTGCGTGCGTGCGTGCGTGCGTGCGTGCGTGCGTGCGTGCGTGCGTGCGTGCGTGCGTGCGTGCGTGCGTGCGTGCGTGCGTGCGTGCGTGCGTGCGTGCGTGCGTGCGTGCGTGCGTGCGTGCGTGCGTGCGTGCGTGCGTGCGTGCGTGCGTGCGTGCGTGCGTGCGTGCGTGCGTGCGTGCGTGCGTGCGTGCGTGCGTGCGTGCGTGCGTGCGTGCGTGCGTGCGTGCGTGCGTGCGTGCGTGCGTGCGTGCGTGCGTGCGTGCGTGCGTGCGTGCGGCGTGCGTGCGTGCGTGCGTGCGTGCGTGCGTGCGGCGTGCGTGCGTGCGTGCGTGCGTGCGTGCGTGCGTGCGTGCGTGCGTGCGCGTGCGTGCGTGCGTGCGTGCGTGCGTGCGTGCGTGCGTGCGTGCGTGCGTGCGTGCGTGCGTGCGTGCGTGCGTGCGTGCGTGCGTGCGTGCGTGCGTGCGTGCGTGCGTGCGTGCGTGCGTGCGTGCGTGCGTGCGTGCGTGCGTGCGTGCGTGCGTGCGTGCGTGCGTGCGTGCGTGCGTGTGTGTGAGAGAGAGAGAGAGAAAGAGAGAAAGAAAGAGATAAGTATAGAGAAAAAGAATAAGGTATTTATAAAATAAAATAAAATTAATGTAATGTAATAAATAATGTAATGGGATTAATTATTGAAAGAGAGAGAGAGAGAGAGAGAAAGAGAGAGAGAGAGAGAAAGAGAAAGAGTATAAATAAAGTATACATGTTAAATAATAGTAATATAATTAATAATATTAATAATATAATTCTTTAAGATTATTTTTAGTATTTTCGGGTTTAAAAAAAAAAGAGAGAAAGAGAAAACATTTATCGGATTGACCAGCCGTGATTTATCAAGAATGCCGGAATATGTGACACGATTGACAACAAAGATTTAAGAAGAACTCATAACGTATAATTGAGAGACGGAGATAATAGTGAAATAAGAAAGTCATATATTTTCGAAAAAAATCAGATACTAAATTGATTAAAATAAGACACGTTGTATCTAGCTCTCTCTCTCTCTCTCTCTCTCTCTCTCTTTCTCCCTCCCTCCCTCCCTCTCTCTCTCTCTCCCTCTCTCCCTCCCTCCCTCTCTCCTTCCCTCCCTCTCTCTCTCTCTTCCTCTCTTTCCCTCTCTCTCTCCCTCTCTTTCCCTCTCCCTCTCCCTTTCCCTCTCCCCCCTCTTCCTCTCCCTCTCCCTCTCTCTCTCTCTCTCTCTCTCTCTCAAGTAGGAATACATCGTACGTTACATTGCTCCTGAGAAAGGGCTTTAGCTGCAGTAATCTTCCCTTCGGGGGTTTTTAATTCAGTGTATCCCTGTTCTTGGGTTAACTCTGCTAAAGTATGAGTAAATAACTCCGCTTTTGATCGAAGAACTTGGTCATGCGAAAAGGATATATATAGGCTAACCTCAAAATCGAGTGTGCACACTCCATGCGGCAATGAGTCGAGTCGATGATGGAGGATGTGGCGTTTGCGGGGAAGGAAACGGATGCAAGAGAATGCGCTAAGTGCCATAGAACTGTGAGCAGTCCGGTAATATGTGATATGTGCGATATGGCGTATCATCCTGGATGTGCGAAAAAAAAGAAGATTCTTAATGTAGCCGGCGAGTTGATATGCTGTAAGAGTGGAATTGGAGGTGTTCAAAATAGAGGAGCTAAGTCAGGTTCTATTCTCAATAAAGAAAATAAGAAAGAAGATGAGTCAAAGCAAGATAAAAGTAATAAAGGATACAATAAGAAGAATAGAAGTGGAAAAAAAAATAATGATATACTAAATCAGAAACTTGATGGAATGGTAAAAATGCTTGCACAGATTAATAAGAATCAAATCTCTGAAGAACGTATCAAGGGATGGATCCGAGAGGTTATGAGGGATGAACTTAATGAATTAATAAGTGAAAATGCTAAGTCATCAAACAAGATAAAAATGTTGAGACAGGAAAGATTAAGCACAGAAAAACATAAGTCAGGTTATGTAAGTTACGCAGAGAAAGTAAGGAATATGTGGAGTGATGAAGTAATAATAGTAAAACCTTTAGTTGAACAACAATGTGAAGAAACGAAGAAAGATATTTAAAAACATGTAGATGTTGCAAAATTAGGAATTAGTGTTAATAAGGTTAAGAAAGGGAATAATGGATCAATTATTATTGGATGTGAAAAAAGTAAAGATAAGGATTGTTTAAAACAGACTATAGAGAAAGTAGTAGGAAAACAGTATAAGATTGATGTGCCGTCATTAAAAAAACCAAAATTAAGGAAGGAAGGAATAAACGCGGCCAAACAGACCAAACCGGCAGGAGGCAGAATCATTTTCAAGCAAATGATATTACAAACACTGACACATTCACAGTTGTATATAGTGTAAATATATATCAATCGTTAAATGCAAATCTGTGTCATCTTCCTTTCTACCCCTTTGCGATTCACAATCAATGGGCCAACTCCTACTCACGCACTATAGAATAAGGTAAAATACCGCATAGTAAAAGTAGAAGCGCCCATAATAAATATAATTGTAAGACAGAACGAAGATAAATTAGGAATGCAAGAGAAAAATTCAGAATTAAGAATATTACGTAGAATAAATAACGTTAAATATGGAGATATGTCGATTATAGTGGAAGTTAGCACTAGTTGGCATGAGGCAATATTGAGAACAGAAAGATTAAACATTAATTGGAATAAATGTAGAGTTACTGATTTTGTAGGAGTGCTGAGATGTTATAAATGCTGGGGGTTCTGGCATATGGCGAAAGAGTGCAAGAAGGAGGAAACGTGTCTACACTGTGCAGGGAGCCACGGATCAGAGAGATGTGTGATAAAAGATAAAATGAATGAAATAAAATGCGTTAATTGTATAGCAAGAAATAGATTTAAGGAAGGTAAACTAGATATTAGTCACAGAGCTACGGATAAATGCTATCCATGTTATGTGAGTGCTCTCGAAAAAGAGAGGTAGAAAACAAAATACGAAAGCGAGTATTGACAACGATGTAATGGAGTAGATCAAACAAATAAAGATATAATGAATAGTTTAATAGTCTTAAATATACAAGGTTTATTACGTCATTATGAAGAAATAGTACATTTTATAATTGAAGAAAAGCCCAGTATATGTTGTCTGACTGAAACACATATAGGAAGTGAGGTGGAGAGGAGTGAAATTGAAATACCTGGATATAATATAGTGAGATGTAACTCTAAATCAAGAAGAACTGGAGGGGTTATAATATATCTGAAAAGATATATTAAGTATGAAATATTGGACAATAGGGAATGTGAATTGAATCTGTGGCCAGTTACATTAAATTGTATTATTGATAATGTTAGGAAGTGTATTACGACCGTGTATCACTCACCCGGAGCTAGTGATGCGGACTTTTTGAGGCTCCTTGAGGAGTTATGTAATAAAATAATCTCACGACATAGTATGGTAGTAGGCGACTTTAATATTGATTTAATGAAGGAGAATGTGTACAAAAAACGGATAAATGAAATCATGCAGGGTCTAGGACAGGCCTGTCTAACCTGCGGCCCGCGGGCCACTCGTGACTTTTTCCCCTACCACGGAGCTCGAGCTCGACCCCCCCCCACTCTTCCAGTTGGTTTCCCGACTCTTCCCATATTTGACACGTATTCCTAGTCCTAGCGGATATAGCATCTAGCATCTTAGCTTGCTTATGAGCTTACTGTTCCCACGTTACGACGTGTATGCACAGTACAACTTAAAGGCTTAAACCATATTATTAAAACTGAATTATATTTCAATAAGTTATTTATTGATCGGCCTGACTGGCAATAATTGATTAATGTTAAACGACGTTTCCCAGTGAACACAATGCAACATGTAACGTACAGGTTAGTTGTAATTTCCTACTCAACAATATAAATGCAATGTAACACGTGTGTTATATTATATTGTTGAGTAGGAAATTACAACTAACCTGTACGTTACATGTTGCATTGTGTTCACTGGGTTTGATCTCTAATTTGGGTCTCCTTATCAAATTACATTTAATGCTGGAACAAAATAAATTGCCGGTAACAAATATAAAATAAAAACAATAATACAAATTACATATTCAACTTACATCTTACATAGATCATTATGCGTCAAAAGTTATAAATTACTAGTCATCGTTAAAACTTGTGTAACGGGGCGATAGAACAAAGGAATGTAAAACTTAGCACTCGGTCGTCAGTAACTGTGTATGTAAACTTTACATTCTATATAATTTTATTTATTTTGTGATTATTTATAACATGACACATTTATCAGTCGTTCGTCGGGCGTTATACGTGACGTCATACCGCACTAAGTTTACATTCCTTTGTTCTATCGCCCCGTTACACAAGTTTTAACGATGACTAGTAATTTATAACTTTTGACGCATAATGATCCATGTAAGTTGAATATGTAATTTGCATTATTGTTTCCATTTTATATTTGTTACCGGCAATTTATGTTGTTCCAGCATTAAATGTAACTTAGACCCAAATTAGAGGTTGAAACATCGTTCAACATTAATCAATTATTGCCAGTCAGGCCGATCAATAAATAACTTGGTATTATTTCACCAATTTCACCAACATTTGGCGAAAGATCATTTTTGAATAATATTTATATTCCTACTATTATTATATACTTTTATAACTATAAACTCTACTAACGATGTCGAAAAGACAACGCGAAGATACGTCCAATCGTCAATTTCAACAGAGCTGGGAAATTTATTTTTTTTTTCTTAAATGCGGAAAATAAACCACAGTATTTGCTATGTAACTTGCTCTATGAAATCTTTTAATATTTCTCGCCATTATAGCACAAGTCATGAAAAAGATTACGGGCATTATCATGGAGACATTAGAAAACATATTTTGAAAAGTCTCAAAATGCAACAACATTTGCCAGAAAATGTTGAAAAAAATCTACTTTCAAATAAAACCTTGCAACAACAATGTCTTGCAGCGTCTTATGCCATTTCTTCAGAAATTGCACGAGCGAAAAAGTGCTTTTCAGATGGAGAGTTTATTAAAAAGTGTGCAATTGAAATGGCTAGAGCTTTTGATAATACACGTGCAATACAATTATTCGAACAAGTACCATTATCGCGCCAAACTGTTACTCTTAGAATTAAAGAAATTGATATGGACATTAAACAAAAGTTAAAAAATTTATTGCAATTTTGTCGATATTTTTCACTATGCCTTGACGAAAGCACTGAGATTTCAGACATTAGTCAATTATGTATATTTGTGAGATGTATCCAAAACGACTTTTCTATTAATGAAGAGTTGTTGTCATTGGCTTCATTACACGATACAACGAAAAGTATTGATATTTTTAACGCTGTCTGGGAACATGTAAATGAATTTTGTAACGGTTTCGAAAAATGTACTGCTATTGTAACTGATGGAGCAAAGGCAATGGTAGAAACTGAAAATGAATTTTGTAGCCAATTAAGAAAACATAATATTTTTTGTCGAATGATACACTGCATCATTCATCAAGAAGCCTTATGTCGGAAAATTATAAAGATGGCTTCAACAATGAAATTAGTAACGAAGATAACAAATTTAATTAGAGGCGGTAATAAATCATTATCTCATCGCAAATTTCAGGCATTTTTGCAAAAAATAAATGCTGCATATGAAGATCTACCATTGCATTGCGAAGTTCGCTGGTTGAGTGCTGATAAATGTTTGAATCGGTTTTTCGCTCTTAGGAAAAAAATACCAATATTTTAAAAAAATAAAGTTAAGAGCGATGTCGCTGATTTGGAATAGTTATTTGCGTAACAAGTGCTGTAACAAGTGCGGTGACCGCACCCGTGAATTTTCATCTTTACGCACGGCTTGCACGCGCTATTTTATGTTGCAAGTGCGTGGAAAGTGATCTATCACGCACGCGTAGCGTGCGTAATGGGCCACTTTCCATGCACGTGTTACATAAAAATTATTTCACGATTCAAAATTTTTGAGTAAGCTTGCTTTTTTGACTGACATTACACAACATTTGAATGAACTTAATTTAAAATTACAAACTCAAAAGCAAACTATCTCAAATTTAATGCATCATATTAATGGATTTCGGAATCGTTTAACTGTATTTAAAATAGAACTAATGAAAGACGAATTAGTTCATTTTCTTTGTTGTGAAGAATTAAAAAAAGATTTTCCTTCTATAAGTTTCATCCATTTTTCCTATTTTATAGATAACATTAGTAATGAATTTAATTCTCGTTTTACCGATTTTGACGATTTAAAAACTGATATTATTCTTTTTAACAACCCAATGACAGTTGCAATCGATTAACAAAAAGTTGAATATCGAATGGAGTTGTGCGATCTACAGGCCGATCCTTTTCTGATGGGACAATCAGAAAGTGGATTAGAATTTTTTAAGCTTTTATCGGAAACCACTTATCCTAAATTAAGAGATTTTGGCCTTAAAATCTGCTCCATGTTCGGTTCAACTTACCGTTGTGAGAGTGCGTTTTCAGTAATGAAGCAAATAAAAAGTAAAAGTCGTGTTTCGATGACTGATGCTGCATTGTCACATGCAATGCGGATTGCAACATCTGAAATCTGTGTTGACATTTCAACATTTGTTGATCGAGCAGTACATCCACAAATTTCGCATTAGACAAAGTATATCATGTCAACATACAAAATGGCATTGTAAATTATTGTAATTATTATATACTATATTATATATTATTATATTATACGGCACGTTAGAGTGATAAGCTCGTTTTAACGCTTTGACATACCAGTAATTGCTCCGTAAGTAAGAAAATTATATTTAACACTGATAAATCGCGGTTTTAACACGTTATGACTCCGCTTTTGGTTTTGTACGGACAATCGATCTTTCCTTTCTACCTTGTTTTCCAACCTGGGAGTTTAACGTCTGCGAGATTATTGAACGACTGTGTTTAAGATGCGATTGACATGGAGCACGTGCATACCGGCATATATTTACAGTCTACCGAACTTCTGTATGATTTCTATTTTACACTTTTTGTTTTATCTGTTGACTGCGCTTGACTTACAGTTTATTGTGGAATTTATTTTTAACTTACACTTTTTGTTTTACTCGTTGACTGCACCTATTTGGCTCATAGTTTTTATTTTCTATTTACACTTTTGGTTCACGCGTTACCTGCTCCGATTTGATTCATTTTTATGTATTATCGTTGTGAATTTAGACTGCGCCTGATTGACTTATGTAGATCAACTTCGTCGAATTTTATGTATTATCTTCGGGAACATCATGTATTTTCTTTACGCTGAAGATGACACAAAAAAGTGTCGAAACGTCCGTTTTTATTATAATATATTTATTGTTACGATAATTTGATTGCGCATTAATTACCGCGCTTGGTTCCTATTGCCTCCTTATTTCCTTTACTTATTGATTTATTCAGGAGAGCCTACTTTTATTTAATTTATATTATATATTATATTCTAAAAAAATCGCATATATATACCGAGATATCACCATCAATACCATACTCAGTTATATTGCTTTATGCGTAAATAAGAATATGACACGCACTTGTGCTCTGTATGCGTATTCTTAGTTACGCATAAAGCCATCGAATATAGCTATTCTACTTCTACTCATGCTGCGAGAAACCGCTGCCCCACTACTGATACTACTGGATGGTGGGGGAAGTCTGAAGTGGTAAGAGTGGGAGCAGTGGCTCCTTCGCTTCGAGCAGTTAGACAGGCCTGGTCTAGGATATAAGCAATATGTAAAAAAACCAACAAGAATTACTCAAACATCGTGAACGCTAATAGATCATGTTTATGCTAATGAGAAGATAATGTGTGAGGTGGTACATACGCCGAAAATAACTGATCATGCCATAGTCTGTGTTAAAGTTAAAGGGAACAAAGAAATAATAGGAAATACGGTTATTAGAAAAAGGAACATTAATAAAATCGATGTAGAGGCGTTTAGTTATTTATTACGTAATGCGAGAAGAGACTATAAACATTGTTCGAGAGAGCGTGGTAGCGCGAGATAGCGCGAGGTGAAAGACGACCACAAGTAAAGAGACAGCAAGTACAAATAAAATAAAATATATAATGTTCCCAAAATTCAAGTATGTACACGTTATTTACAAAGTTTTAATAATTCCAGTAAAGGAAAAAGCCGTGAGCGCGCACAATGGTTAGCACGGCAAGAGCGGCGAGCGGTTACGCGAATGCGAAAAGGCGGTTGAAGCAAAGTACAAGCGGTCGTACACGATATACTTTAGCGGGTGATCTACGAGCGAGAATCGAACCCGCGCCTAGGCGGCGGTCGTTTTATCACCTCCGAGGCGAAATTCCCTCCAGGCAAATTTCTACGAATTTCGGGAGGGTGATTGGCCGTCGGAGCCCTACGTCATCGTGCTGACGTCACTGGTTGCACGTGATGATCCGCCGATATCGATACTTGTTTTTCACGCAATGTTTATAGCATGGATCTTTCCTTTGTCTTAGCTCGTTTACTTGACTTTGTTTTCGCCGAGTGAATGTCGGCGAACTTTCCAAAATGCGAATGCTAGAAAGATCCATGCTATGTTGAACATCAACGCGACGAATTTGATGCAAGACATTATGCGAACAATTTTCATGCGTGCGTCGAAATTTTCATGCAATCTAACGTGGTTCACGATGCTCGTGGTTACGATCTCAAACAACATAGTAATATGACAATATGTGATATAGATGTTAAGGCAGACTGGCTAGTACGCGTAATAAGTGATGCGGTTAATGAGTTGGCGCCGATAGAAGAAAAGATTGTACAGATAAAATGGTTGCACAATAAATGGTTTTTTGGAGACATATTGGAAGCAATTAAGGAGAGGGATAAGAAATATAAAGAGGCCATAGAGAGTAGGAATCCGTAGGTGTGGACGGATTTTAAAAGGTGTAGAAACAGAGTCGTTAAACTAATTAGAGATAGAAAAACGGAATACTTGTTAGATCAAATTGACACATTTAAAGGCGACTCATATAAATTATGGAAAGCAATTAAGACTAATATATTGAAATTTAATAAAAATAATGAATATGGAGTAGGTATATTGATAGACGGAAAAAGATATGAGAATGATTTAGAGATATAGCTGATAAACTAAATAAATATTTTATTGAAAGTATTGATGAAATTGTTGAAATTATAGAAATAGAGGATGAAAAGTTTTGTGACTACTTAGGTAATAAGAGAGAAGGTGTGATGGAGAGTTTTGAGGAGGTAACAAATTGTTCGAGAAGTCGAACATGGGCCGCGCGCGCTTGACGAATGCGCGCCCGGCCAACACGCGCTTATCAGATTTCGCGGCTCGCCGCGGCGCGTCGCCGGCTCACGTACATTTACTCGCGTTTAAAGTACGTTCGAGTAGCAATTTAAGGCGAGCCGCGCACAGACCAGCATCGAATCCTACCGCTATACTCGGCGATCTCGCATTGAGGAAGCGTTGAGAGACTCGAAATTATTAACTCTTTTGCCGCGTCGAGTAAGATTCCATCTCCTCCGCGCACTAATTATCGAGCGTCGAGAGACTTCTCCTCCGCTCATTGCACTCCTGTAGAGCCATCGTGGAGACCGTGGCCCCCTCCAAGTCCGACGCCCCTTCCGGGCCCGGCACAGTGGAAGCGGAGGCGCGGAGTGGCCACACTCCGACCACGACCAGAAGGAAGAGGTGCCGAACCAGGACGCGGAGCCAGAGACGACGGAAGCGCCTCTCCTACCCGCCAGTATCTCAGGAGCGGCACACGAAGGAGGCGGAGCCCGCTAAACCGGTGTCGCAGGAGCAGCACCAAGAGCCACCGGCCCTTGTGCAACCTCGTCCCTCCAATCAGCCAGAGCCGCAGGAGCGGCAGGCGACGAGACGGGAGTTGGACAAGGGACAAGCTATACGTCCGTGGAAGCTCATTCCATTGGAGCTCCCGGAGGTGCGCCGCACCAGGCCAGCTGGACTGACGCTCCCGAAACGGGATTGCCGCATCTCTCGGCCACCGGCCCTCCACCTGATCCGCGTCAAGGAGACGCGAACCACAGCGTGTCAGACGGTGATCAGGCGAGCTTTCCTGGCTCCGTCATCGCCAGTGCACCCACCGAATCAACCGACGGACAAGCCACCTCGCACCCCGGGCTCTAAAATCGACCTCAATAACAACTCGGTCCCCTCCGAGCCCCTTGCAAAGAAGGCCATCCGCCAAATTAACTTTTAAAACCGTGCATTAGCACTTATATTTTTTGATTAGGCGCCTTCAAGGCGCCGCCTAAGACAACGCAAACACAATGTACATAATTTAGACTAAGAATATATCGTTTCATTACCAAATCTTGTCTCGCTGACTCACCGCCACCGTCCTGATCTCTATTGCGACCCCACGATATCGAACACAAATGATGAATTATCAAAGATAGTTAGAAAATTAAAACGTAAAAGTGGGACGGATGAGGGTATTAGTACGATAGTTTTACAATGGGCATATGAAACAATGAATGGAATATTTTTGGAGGTTTGCAATATGTCTCTAGCCAAAGGGGTCTTTCCGTCGGAATGGAAATGTTCTACTGTTGTACCGATACCTAAAGTAACAGGATCAAATGATGCGAAAAATTTGCGACCGATTAATATGTTGCCAATGTATGAGAAGGTATTAGAAACCGTAGTAAAATCGCGATTAGATAAATTCTGTGAGGAGCACAATATTATTACCGATTGCCAATCGGACTTCAGAAATAGCTACTCGGGTGAAACTGCGTTACAAAATGTAATATCTGAGTGAAAATTAGCAATAAGTAAAGGTAATAAGACTGGAGTTGTTTTTCTGGACTATTGTAGAGCTTTCGAGACAATAGATAGAAAGATATTAATTGCTAAATTGGAATTTCTTGGATTTGAAGGAACGGTTATCTCTTGGTTACAAGATTATGTGAATAATAGAGTACAAAAGGTAAAATATAAGAATGTAATGTCTGAAGCAAGGAAGGTAAAAAATGGAGTACCCCAGGGATCAGTTCTTGGGCCTCTATTGTTTATATTATATATCAATGATATTGTAAACTTAACGATTCTTGGATGTAAAATTAGAATGTTTGCAGACGATACTATTGTATACTTTAAAAACTTAAGAATAGATGCTATTGAATATGTTATTAATAAGCAACTGGAGAAAATATATGGTTGGTTACGTGCAAATAAGTTGAAATTGAACGGGGAAAAGAGCAAGTTTATGTTACTAAGAAGTGGTAGATGCGAGGAAAATACGGAGTGTGATATAAGAATTGATGTTGCGTAGCATCCGATAGGTCGTGCACGACATGCGCATTAACATATATAAAGGCATGCACACATACATGTGTTGCATCTAAGAGAGACGGACCTCGGACGCACAATTACACACACGTGCACATGTACACAGACATGCGACGGCTAAGTAAATATCCTCGAATCCAACAATGATCGTCGCCACTCTTTCTGTCTGGCGGCGCGAGTCAAAAGGAACCGCGATGCCGATAATCGCAGGACACCGTCGCCGCCGTGATCGCCTCATCGATGTCTCACAAGTCGAAGGGACCAATGAGGAATTTTTTCGATGAAACGGGGATAGGGAGGGAGATCGCGACGGAAAAATCAGGCATTCTGCCTGTAGCCACAGTTGAGAGTGCACGCGATAGTCGAGTCCAATCCAATTGTGCATCCGAACGATCACGACCAAGAGAAAGAATCTCTCAGACGTTGTCGTGTGTCCGTCAGGCGGCTCAGAGCAACAGCCCCCAGGCGTTGTCGCCCGACCGGGATCCAGGGCAATAGTTCTGAGACGTTATCCCGGTCTCGCGCGTAGAACATTAAATAAAGCGAGTACTTGTTTCGGCAGTACATATCATACGGTCTAATCCGCGAGTTACTGTGACGTAAAATCGATCTCTTTTGTATTGAAATACATAAATAAACTTTATTCGAAAAGACAGCGTTCATGTGAATAACATCTACACTGACACAAACAATTGCGAACGAAAGATTGAAGCAAGTAAATGAATACAAATATTTAGGTGTAATGGTAGATGAGGTATTGACATTTGAGAAGCATGTGCAATATGTTATTAAAAAGATGAGTGCTAAGACACAATTTATTAGGAGAATGGATGTCGACATATCATTATATGTAAGAAGCATATTGTATAAGGCAATTGTGGCACCACATATGGAATATTGCTCAACAGTATTTATAGGTTTGAGTAGAGTACAATTAGATAAGTTGCAAGTATGTCAAAATAGGGCAATTAGGTCAGTACTTAAATGTTCGATACATACCTCATGCGATGAAATGAGGAGTGTCTTAGGAATTATGAGCGTGGAAAAGAGAATTAAGTATAATGTATGTATATTTATGTATAAACTAGCTAATGGATTGTTACCGAGGGGGTTGTGTAATAAGATTGAGAAGGTAGGAGAGCGACATAAGTACAAAACGAGGCAAGTAAACCAATTACAAGTACAATTTAGAAAAACGCGAACAGGACAGAAAGATTTAAAAGAAGATTGAAAGAAAAATGGATTTAAGTGAAGTGTATTGTGTATATTGTATGATAGCGAAAAGCTAATAAATGTATTCATTCGTTCATTCTTTCTCTCTCTCTCTCTCTCTTGGATTGTTGCCGAACAGATTACTGACTATTTAAATGAGCATAATATTTTAGATCCTAGACAATCGGCATATCGCTATGGTCATAACACGCAGTCTGCTATTTTGCGTGTTTGCGATGACATCAGGGAAGGGATTGATAAAGGACTTGTTACCATTATGATTCTGTTTGACTTCAGCAAAGCTTTTGACACATTTCTTTCTACTTATCAAGCTGTTGGAAATTGGTTTTTCTGATGCCGTGACTGCTTGGATCTTCTGGTACTTAACAGGCCGCTTTCAAGCTGTGGTTGATGATGAGGGGAATTGTTCTGACTGGTTATCAATGTCCCTGGGTGTTTCTCAGGGTTCGGTGCTCGGTCCTCTGCTGTTCTCCCTTTTTATTAACGACATTAGCAAAGTTTTGTCTTACTCAAACCACATGCTTTTTGCTGATGACAAGCAGATATATCTCTCATGTCCACCTGCTGATATTAGTCGCGGCCTTGAGTTGATCTCTAGAGATGCCTGTGCCATTTTTGAATACGCTAGTGCAAATGGCCTTAAGCTCAATCTTGCTAAATCCAAGGTTATCATTTTTGGCAGTCAGACTCAAGTTAGTAATATAGACATTACCCTTCTACCACCGATAATGGTTGACCAAACGCCTCTCCCTTTTGTGAGTGATGTAAAAAATTTGGGTGTAATCTTAACGTCTAACCTCTCATGGAAAAAACACGTCTTACATGTTTCACAGAAAGTTCACCACGCTCTGTACAAATTCAAATTTAATAAGAACTCCCTTTCCACTGCGCTTAGAATCAAACTCGTTAATACTCTTATCTTACCGCATATTGACTACTGCTGTCTTGTTTATCACGGTTTAAGTGGCGAGTTGAATACTAAGTTACAGAGACTTGTTAATTGTTGCATTAGATTTATTTTCAATCTTAGGCGAGACGAGCACATCACTCCGTTCAGGCGTCGTTTGAGATGGCTTTCGGTCGAAAATAAAAGGCTTTATTTTCTTGGCTGCCAAACTTACCGTATTCTCTATACACAATCACCTTCTTATCTTTAGGAACTTTTCACTCCTCCTGATTCAGCTTTGAGAAGATCAGACCGTTTGGCCTCATCTTCGCATACCTTTCACATTCCTCTCCATAGAACCGCTACCTATCGCAATTCTTTCCGACTCTCTGCAATGTACTTTTGGCACTCTCTTCCTGACAATATTAAATCTGCATCTCCTCTTAGCTCTTTTAAGAATCTTCTCCGTTCGTATTTATTTGCATTGGAGTCTGACTGACATTGTCTGCTTTCTGTTCGCTGCTTACTGTTCGACACACTTGTGAGTCTATGTCCTGCTCTATTGAACCGTTAGCTCTAAGATTAGTATTATGATTTGGTTTAAGCTCATTTGCGATACTTGTGTACGATTTTGTTATTATGCTCTGTTATTACGCTTTGTTGTACTGTTAGCTCTAAGATTAGTATTAAGATTTTTAGTTTAAGTTTATCTGTGATACTTTTGTATATGATGATTGCGTTTTGCATTCTGTTTGTGCTTACTCCTACTTTGCCCTTCAGCTTACGCTTGGGCAAATCTATTAATCTCTCTCTCTCTCTCTTCTCTTCTCTCTCGCTTTCTCGTTCTTTCGCTCTCTCAGTTTCTCGAACTCTTGCATTATCGTACCTTCGCTCTCTCGATCTCTGTGTGGGAATAGTAAATCCACATATTTTATCGTGCAGCAGGGTTATTCCGTATAGAACACAATATTGTATGTGAGGCTAATAGCGTCTCATTTTGTGGAAACTTAAAAATTATCAAGAGTTTTGACTTTCTTTTCAATAGTTCTAGATTTCCTGATAGTTATGGCCATTAAAGCCAAAAAACGCGTCAATAAAAATTGAGACGCTTACACAGCGTCTCACTTTGTTCTACACGTGTTCCACATATGTATCTCATCAGATTCTGCTAGATCTATAGTTCTATAACAGTTTTATAAAGAGTTTTGCTATATAAAAGCGAAAAAATTAATTATAAGGTACAATATAAGTTACAATATAACGAGTATTGAGTCAACGGGTTAACGTGATCGGAAAGGATGTCCCTTTTATGCATAATTACCTTTTATCTTTTTCAAATTAAAGAATTAGAAAAATATAAAAGGTTAAATTGAAATTGAAATTAATTTACATTGAAAGAAATAGATAAACATAAATTTTTTACATTAATAAAAATTAATTTCTTTATTTATAAATATGCATTTAAGCGAAGAAAATGTATTTAAAAGAAATGAAGATAAAGTAATTAAGTATATTATACATAAAATTGTGTTACACAAAATTATAAAAAATTTTAAAATAAATAATAGTTATTTAAAATAGTACACTACATTTACACTACATTTACATACTGCGATATGCTTCGTAGTTAAAATAATTCAAACTACAAAATTAAAGCCGTTGAATTACGGACAACAAATCTGTCGTTAGAATTGCTTATTTTAGCAGCACGTGAAATTGAAATAATTTGACTACTTATGCATTTAAGTGAGATATTTAATAAAAAAAATCACCCTTCTAATCAATACATGTTTTTTCAAAATCAATTTGTAAGTTAATAACTTTAATATTTACGTCAGATAAGGAATTACGCCGCAAAAGTCATACTTGCGAGTAAATTCCCTTCTCATACATTCTACTTTTTATGACTTTTGTGGCGTAAATCATAAAAAGTCATAAAAAGTAGAAGGTATGAAGGTAATTTACTCGCAATTTTGACTTTTGCGGCGTAAATCCTCGCCTGACGTAAATATCAGAGTTAACTTAGTGATTAACAGAGATATTGTAAGCGACCCAACTGGCCAAATTTTATTGAACTAAAACGCTACGTTTCGACCGTGGATCCGGTCCTTTTCAAGCGCAAATACACCTCTCACAAATATATTAGTCAGGTATAATGCCCTAACTATGCCTTAACTTAGTGATTTAGAAAAAACATGTATTGATTAGAAGGGTGATTTTTTATTAAATATCTCACTTCAATGCATGTGGTCATATTATTTCAATTTCACGTGCTGCTAAAATAAGCAATTCTAACGACAGATTTGTTGTTCGTAATTCAACGGCTTTAATTTTGTAGTTTGAATTATTTTAACTACGAAGCATATCGCTAAACCGCTAAAACATTGATGCTACCGCTATGTTGATCGTGTATACCAATGAAAACACATAACCTTGCAGATTCGTCAAACTAAGGAATACTAAAGACGCATTTTTCCTAGGAAAATTTATTTGAAGGAAATGAATATAATTATGATATAAATGATGAAGATAAATGATATACTTATTTTCGAAAATTTAGGATTAACGCATTACATTCTTAGTTCGCTAAGTACATTTGACTCTTTTCTTTACTTTTAACTTTTTATTTTAACAACTTTTTGAAATTTTCCACAACTTATACATTTTTGACAATTGTAACAAACATTTTCTTTATTTTTTATATTTTTTTTATTAAAATTTCTCGGTTTTCTTTCTCGAGGATTTGTCTGCGTGGCAACACTACGTAGAATTAAGCTATCAGTCTGCGTGCATATGTCGAAGTTCTCATTTCGTGCTCTGCATTCTTTTGGAGTAGAAGGCAATGGGGAGATTAGGCGAGGAACACGGAATTCATTAAAGAGAGATTCCACGTCTGGCTTGCGTGTTGAGATTACTGGAAGGAAAGAAAATTTTGATTGCGGTGAAACCAAAAGAAAAGGTCGGCTTGCATCAATCCTGTGTCAATCGACTTTAAGCTTTTAGATTTTTTTACCTTTTTGGGACGGCCTCAGGAAATCGTAGGAATGAGGACTTTGAAGGGTAGGACTGGATCTCGACGTCGACTCCGGTGCGTAGATCTTCTGATGAGTAGCAGCAGTTGGATGATCAACAAGGATCACCTTCCTCGGAGGATCCAGGAGGAGGTTCGCTGAGTGTCTTGCACCCGGAGTCGACTGTGCGTCGT
Source organism: Temnothorax longispinosus (assembly GCF_030848805.1). Lineage (NCBI taxonomy): Eukaryota > Metazoa > Arthropoda > Insecta > Hymenoptera > Formicidae > Temnothorax > Temnothorax longispinosus. Next base: position 8,160,179 of record NC_092365.1, on the reverse strand, counting down.
TAGCCAGTCTGTCACTTAAAACGACCTTCCTCTTCTTCGTGGAATAAACCAAGGGGAGCGGTCGTGTCGAGCGTCGTTCTGTACAAATCGTGATCACCACTTCCTCGCTAAGCCGGTAGGGGTGCGGAGTGTTCTCAGAGCGTGGCATGGTGAGGCTGGCTCTACCGCTTTACCAGACTGCTCGAAATATTATACCTCAGAAAAATCGGCGGCGAGTATCAACAACGGGGTTGCTAGGATACCAGCGTTACTTGAATATAGCCGCGTTTGACTTCTTGTTTATTAATGTAAAAAATTTATGTTTATCTATTCCTTTTAATGTAAATTAATTTTAATTTCGATTTAACGTATAATATATTTTTTTAATTCTTTTAACTCAAAAAAGATAAAAGGTAATTATGCATAAAAGGGACATCCTTTCCGATTTTCTATAGCGTCTGACCCTTATATCCGTAAATACGTGTTTCTCGAGTGATAAAAATTGTTTAACGCTCGAAACTCTTTAGAAAATGCTTCAATATCCTCAGAATTACTCGAAAAATATTTTACATAAATCGGAACTCAGAGATTTCAACTGGCTTCTCAACTCGGTGTACTCGTTATATTATAATTTTTTTGAGGTAATTTAAAAGTAATTTTTTTTGCTTTTATATCGCAGAACTCTTTATAAAACTGTTATAGAACTATAGATCTCACCAAATCTGAATAAGAGATAATTTACTTTTATAATATGCTTACATATAATAATACTAAAAGAATATGTTACTAAATGTGTTATTTTTTAGTATTTATACGGTTCTTTAGAACCGAATTTATAAATTTATGTTTATTTACTAACAGAGAGAGAGAGAGAGAGAGAGAGAGAGAGAGAGAGAGAGAGAGAGAAAGTAAGAAAGAAAGAGAGAGAGGGTGGAGCATTATTTGTTTTGCGCCGAAAGGATTCTTTTCAAACGTTAAGTGAGCGAGAAAAAGGAAAAAAAGTAGACAGAAAGAGAGAGAAACAGAAAAAGGTATTTATAAAATAAAAATATTATTAAACCGAAAATACATTCGTAGTTCAATCATATTAAAAAACCAAAATTCAACCAGAATTTTTTGAAATCAAAATTATTTATATTATTAATTAAACAAGAAAAAATACATACGTTTGTTTTAATTATAATTGCATTTTTAAAAATGTCTTTTTGTTTTTAAATGTATGATAAGAAAATTATAAATAAAAAAAACAGATTCAATAGATTAAAGCGTAAAAAAGACAATATTTGTTTCAGTTTCTTCCAAAAAATATTACAGTCGCCAAAAAATAAAAAATTACAATTTTCCAAAAAAAATTTACGTTAAAAAAAATTGTGCAAAAAGTGGAACGCTCGATAATTTAATTGTCATGTTTTTAATAAAAGTTTTCTTTTTTTTATTGTAATACTGGTTTGATTTAAATTAAATCTGCTAAACTGACTCCATTATTACATAATTGCTAAACTGATTATGAAATATATTTTATTATTAAATATAATAAACGTAATTTATTTAGGTCGAATAAAATTATAAAAACATCTTTAGCAGTTAAGGAGATTGTTCAGGATTGCAAGCACCGCGATCAATTACCGCGATTGATACCGGTACCGCCATCCCTGAGCCGCCCCCTGAACGAGGCGACTACGCGCCGCTCCTCCCGCGTCATTCCTGACCGCTCGGTCTCTCACGTAGCGCTATCGATCCGGACACGCGAGGATCCCGTGATCCTGCAAAACGCGCCGATTGGCCTAATTCATTGTCGCGTCACCGAATGCTCCGGAAACGGGCCCGCGAGACCGCCGGTCCTCAGTAGAAGCTTATCGAACAACTCGTGCGGTACTCCAGCTAGTGTGTCTCCGTACTGAGTCTAGCTCTACTCCAGTTTACGCGGATTTACGCCCCGTCGTGTATCTGTGCCGCAATTATTGTGCCGCCAGTGCATCTTCGTGCCACGGTTTCGACGGCACTCGCAACCGCGCCGTTTGCGCGCGATCGCTCCCGCTCTCACGGTGTGGCGACGAACATTTACGCCTCTGAGCGTCAGCATCTTCACCCTCGCATAGCGAGAAGTGAATGTTCATTTAACTTAAGTGCGCGTCTCCGCGTGACATCTTTGCGCCCCAAGTGCGCTCGAAGCAGTGCGTACTCGCACGCGTCAAACACGTGCCCGTCGCACATCCTAGCCGCGCCTCAAATTGTAAAGGCCACCGGCTACCTGTATATATATGGAATAAAACTGTGCTGTGCACCATCGAAGGAGAAATCCAGTGTCTGCTCATTTTCCGCACTCCGGATCCCTGTCGGGGTCGACCCGGCCTGCCTTGCTCCAATTGGCGAACCGGAGTTACGCCCGGCCAAGAATTTCGCCAACAGAGATTATACATCAGAGCTCAGGTAACTCCGCGGGGAAGCGGGGCGGGCCGCGCGCACGCGGGGGTACGCCATAAAAGATGGGCGAGAGGGTCGAGGGGAAGGGTATAGATTCATCGGAGGGGGGAAACTGCGGGGGGAAAATTCCCCACGCGATTTACTAGTAACTGGACAAGTTTTTATCGCTGTCCAATCAGATTTGAGAACAAACTCGAGACTGTCCAATCAGATGACAGTATTTTGTGGTAACCTGAAAGACGTAAATTCCCTAGGCGGGTGATGGGGAATTTTGCGCCGCAACGTTGGCACTGGGGTGGGGGGTGGGGGATCGTCGAATGCGGACGCTCCGAGGGAGCGCTCGGATCGGCGTTATCGTCGCGTTATCGGTCGCGGGCGGAAATCTGCCCCGATTCGTCACCGCGTTATCGATCACGTTCAAATTCGTTCGAACTCGTTCAAGGTCGCTCTGCTCGACGTCCCGCGCGGCAGTGTGGGTGAGCGCACGAAAACGCGGTCGAACGTGTTCAAGGTCGTTATTTTTTTCACGGTCATGATATCCGTTCTTCGTTCTTGTTCGTTTCGGTTTCGATCCTTCTCTACTACGTATCGTAGATGACGCAATCGCGGTGATTGTGTAGTAAGCGCAGTCGGGGGATCTAGGGAGCGCGGGATCGTATCGAGATAGGTACAGATCTGGAAAAAGGGGAAAAGAAAGAAAGAGAACACATAGATGAAATATGTAGTTTTATTTTGAAAAAATAAAATATATATACAAAAGTCGAAACACGTTTACATTTTTTGTGCGTATGTGCGTTGTGACATTAGGATCGGAAACAGAGCACGGTAATCTCGCAGTCAACGATATTGTTAGGATCGAAGAATTCGCTCTTCAGTATCGCAGTTTTAGTCGAAGTTCCCATCTTGATCGCGTTGGCGGCTATCTCCCGATAGCGCGAATACTTCGCGTCGACTTCCTCGGTCGCCGCGCTCAGCGCCGAGACGACGCGATCGACGTAAAGTTGAACATCGTATAGCGTGAGCAGGGTTTTGAGCGAAATCGCCAGACGAGCCGCGTTGGGTAGCTCCATACGCAAGATCGGCAAGTTGTTGATTGATGCGAATCGCAGCGTCAGTCCACCGATCGATATTGGTGAGGGGGGGGGCGGGTTCCATCGGCGAGGTTGAATTGCAGACATGACAGTATGTTGCGTTTACGTTCGACTAGCTCTTTCCACATATCGAGCGTCAGGAAGACCTCTCTGCCTTGTTTGTCTCCCAGAGCGATATCCACGTACGAAGGCGTATAATGTATACTGTACCACGGAGACTTAATCGTGATACCTATGGCTAGGTATTTGTAGCCAGTCGTCGTCAGCAGATAACGCATCGTCAGGATGCGTACCGCAAGCAAGTCAGCGGGCATGTCGGTGGGAGGGTGAGAGCTGAACCGCCGCGACTCCCGATGATGGTGATGATGATCGTCCGCCGATTTGATCCTTCGTCTTTTGCCGTTGTCGTTCACCTCCAAATCCGTCTCGCGAGGGGAAAGATCCCTCGACGCGGGTCGATCGGTCAACGTCGAGAACATTTCGCGCACACGCTGTAGTAGTATCGTTCGTTTCTGATTTTTATCCGACGCGTCGTATTCGGCTGACGATGCGTTACTGATGCTTTGGGGAGAACACATCGGTATAAGTAGAAAAGTTCTTACTTATATCGCGCGATGTGTGGTGGGGATTTGCGCGGGTCCTCTACATCCTTCGGTTGGTACGGCGATCGGAAAGCTGAACGCCCGAATTGTTGTCATCGTCCGAATAGCTCACCGGTGACGTTAAATCGCCGACGCGTACGATTCGATCGAGAAGATCGCGCAACTGTTGCAACAGTTCGGTCTTAGGACAAACGATATTCAACAGCCGTAGATCGAATTTACCGGCAGCCGTGTTTTCGTAAATTCGTTGAATCTGTAGAACTGCGTCCGAGTGGTGAAGTACAGATTGCCGTCGACGTATCGAAAAATCGACGTTACGCCGGTCGGTATTCCGGGAAACGTCGCCTCGAGAGCCGTAAATGTGCCAATTTTCTTGTTGCATTCGTTTATCTCGCCCACCGAGTTACCGTTGAACACCACGAAGGAACGTCCTCTGTGGGTGTTTACCGCTCCGTTGATTATCGTTCGTTCGGGAAATCTGAGTTCTTGCAAGGTCCTCGGCCAACTTGGTAGAAGCGGAAAAAAATTCCGGATATTGAACCATGTATACCAAATTATCTACGAACACTATAAGATCACTGGACGGGGATTGATAGGCGGCGGTCACGCGCGTGTAATTGTCGTGAAGAAAGCTCATGTGATTCGAAAAGGCTAGAGGTCCATTGTACGTCCTACCGTCGAGATCGATCGACCAAACGTAACGCCTGTACGAGATGTACATACGATTTTCCAAAATTAATATCCCGTTCACCCGAACAACGGTGCACAGGTCCAGCATTGGCAACGGTGGCGGTGGCGGCGGCGGCGGCGGCGGCGGCAGCGCCGGCGTCCGCGGGGGCTTGTTCATAATTTTTTCACCGTACAAACGTTGAATGTCGAGAATGTCAGATTTGTCGAGCTTAACCGAATACTGCTTGTCGGGAGTGAACGCGAACATCACCGATGTTCTGCGCTTATTGTGCGGCAATCCGAGAGAGTGGCCGATCTCATGCGTCAACGTGTAATGCAGGGAGAACTTATCCGCGGGATGTTTACCGACGTGAATATGCCACGACTCGTCCCCATCGACGTGTATCTCGGAGACGAACCCCGCTTCGTCCGTCGGGAAATACGCGTGGGCGAGCACGTTACCGGGACCGTCGAATTTGGTCGAGCAATTTGGGCCGTTTACGTCGATATTCGTGTTACTGTGACGTAAAGTTCGCCAAGATATCATAGTGTCGGGATTCGTTTCGGAGCGTTTGAACATCAATGCCGAATGCTGCGACCACAGGTCGAACGCGGCCTGCGCGGTATTCAAATCGTCCTGGGTGCCTACGTAAAACTTCCACCTCAGGTGAGTCCTCGGCCATTTGGATAGACTCGCTCTCGTTCCGTGTTTTAGGATATCTTGGAAACCACATCGCGGTTTACGCATCAATTGCAGCGTTTGGTTGTCGAGCGTTCCATCGCCGGACAGACCGTAGTATTGTTGAAATTCACCGATGGCGTTGCGAAGAACGTCGTTTCGTCGCTGAACTGAAACGCGTCCACATCTTCGGTCAGATATCCGTATTTCTGCAGGTAATCGATCGTATGTGCGTAATTCTCATCCGTGGGAGTGATGCACCTCGCGGTGATAAAACACGCGGTTAACGTGATTACGCGCGCGAGCCACATCGTCGAAAACAAGAGAGAGAGCGAGAGAAACGGCAAAACTGCGATAACAGCGTCTCGCGATATGAGCGCGATTGCCACGCGCGGTCTACGCGGTGACGCTCGTTGTCGATAACGCGGACAGGTGGCGGCGGGGTCTCGGGGCGGAAGAAATGCGTCGATTCCGGCGGGTGAGTCCGTTTGATAAAAAATGCATTTCTTCCTCTCTGTGCAATGGATAATTTTTTTAAAATAGTTTTTATTACACAATATCCTGCTTCTTTTATTAGCGATGACGGCGCGTCGCGATATGAACGCGATCGCGACGCGCGGTCTACGTGGGATGCTCGTTAGCGATAGCGCGGACAGGTGGCGGCGGGGGTCTCGGGGTGGAAAAATGCGTCGGCGATTCCGGTGGACTTTGGTCGGTTTGATAAAAAAGAAACACAATTTCTCTCAATGGAAAACGCTATTTTATATATATAAATATTATAAATAGTTCTCATCGCGCAATATCCTTCTTTGATTGCACATCCCTTCTTCGATCGCACTTCCTTATTTGATTGCACATCCTCGATATAATAAGGACTCGAGGCTAGACTTGTGCGTAGTCCAACCACAAGTAGTGTTTCGAGCTAGTGACTGGAATTTTTGTATAAAAAAACGCTATCGAGAAAATTGCCAATTTGGAGAAAATTGCCAATGTGGTGCAAGTTCAGGTTTTGTCCGTAGCTAGGGCTACGGACGACTTACGCAAGGCGATGCTGCAGCTGCAGCATCGCCTCAGGAATATCATCGATAGAGCACCGCCCTGTCTGGAAGTAACGATTCGCGTTGACAAGGACGCATGGATGTTCAATCGAATGTAAGTTTTGACAAACACAAATTTATATTGTTATATCAAAAAATAAAAAATAACAGTATTTACATATAATTATTTATATATTTATTTATATAAACATTATACCTATATTCATTTATCATCTTTATATGATTTATATATTTATTTATATAAACATGTATATATTCATTTACATATTCCGTTATTAATAATATGTATTTTTTTGCGCAGAGAACTTATCCTATCGGTGCTCAAAAAATCGAAGAACCACATGCGTTTATACGCCGCTCGGATTCGCAGCATGTATCGGGATGCTGCGCGACTCGATACATCGACGGAGCAGCGTCGCGATACATGTTGCAACGACGATGGCGACGACGAAGACGGCAACGGTGAGGACGGCAACGGTGAGGACGGGGATGTCAATGTCAACCTGATAGACGTCGACGCCGACCTGATAAACGTCGACGACTACGACGACGACGTCGGCGAAGGCTGGCCCACCCCCTCCCCCCCAATAGCAAATAAATAAGCGAAAATGATAAAAAATAAATACAATAAACAAGTAATATAAGTAAATATTGAATAACTATATAGATGTAATGTTTAATATTAAATAAATATAATTCCATAAACGACTGAAGAGGAGCATCTTTTATTTGCATTACAAAATGTGTTATACAAAAATCTGTGATTTATATCTATAAATATAATAGTAAATAAATATATAAAAATAAATACATGCGAATTATAACGAGATTAGACGCTCCCGCCACCGATATCGCGCTTCCGCTCACAGTGGGCCAAAACGGCAATCTAGCTGGACAAAAGTCGATTTTCGAAGATTAATATTTCTTAAAATAAACGATTATATTTTTAAGAAAGATATCTGATAGTTTATTTTCTACAAAATATTTACCATTTACACTTGTAGTTGTGTTATAACAATCATTTGAATACGTCGTATAAATGTCATCTCGCAAAACGTTAAATCATTACTTTAGCAGCGCTTGAGAAAGAAAGAAGTATTCTGCTTATATTGAAGAATATTAAAACTTCAAATAAGATAAATATAGAGAAAGGTATATATTTTTAAATTTTATTAACAAATTTTAATAATAGTTTTTTAATAATAGCGGTATTTTAAGTCAAACATTGCCGATTTTTAATTATAAAATTTTCAAAGTATGAAACTTAGAAAGGTCTACAAAAAAAACGCTGTGGATTGCTGCCGTCATTTTACCAGCATATTATTCCTTAGACATTTCTGAGTTTTATCCTTGAAAACTAGCTGCCACTAAGTGCCGCTCTCATAGATACAGCGTTTTTTAGAACTCGCAACTCGTCCGTTTGCGTAAAGATACACGAGACGGTCTCGCGCTGCGCGTGTATTTGGCGAGACTACCGTGTCTCTTGATATTGACATCTATCTATGGTTATCTATAATTGCTGCAACGGTGTACGATAAACAATATTAACAATAACAACGATGACACTAATTCGCAAGTGATAAACGGACATAAAAGTCATGTGAAAGAGAAAGGTAATAAATAAAAGTTATAATAAAGAAATATGGAAATAAATAAATTGTGAGAAAAATAAAGACATAAAAAAGTGAAATGAATAAGGCATGTCGAAATAAATAAAATGTAAAATAAATAACTATAGATAACCATAGATATATGTCAATATCAAGAGACACGGTAGTCTCGCCAAGTACACGCGCAGCGCGAGACCGTCTCGTGTATCTTTACGCAAACGGACGAGTTGCGAGTTCTAAAAAACGCTGTATCTATGAGAGCGGCACTTAGTGGCAGCTAGTTCTCAAAAATAAAACTCAGAAATGTCTAAGGAATAATATGCTGGTAAAATGACGGCAGCAATCCGCAGTGTTTTTTTTTTGTAGATCTTTTTAAGTTTCGTACTTTGAAAATTTTATAATTAAAAATCGGCAATGTTTGACTTAAAATACCGCTATTATTAAAAAACTATTATTAAAATTTGTTAATAAAATTTAAAAATATATACCTTTCTCTATATTTATCTAATTTGAAGTTTTAATATTCTTCAATATAAGCAGAATACTTCTTTCTTTCTCAAGCGCTGCTAAAGTAATAATTTAACGTTTTGCGAGATGACATTTATACGACGTATTCAAATGATTGTTATAACACAACTACAAGTGTAAATGGTAAATATTTTGTAGAAAATGAACTATCAGATATCTTTCTTAAAAAATACACTCGTACAAAAAAAATAGGGAACACTTCATGAACCCTAAAAATTAGGCTATTTTCAAACTGCTGTAAGTCGGCGAAAAATTGTCGTAAAAAAAAATTTAAAAAAGCATTTTGAAGCTTGAAGTTTCAACTTTAACGTACTTTTGAAGAATTTTTAAAATTTTTTTATTTTCTCTGTTGTACGCCTTAAAAAAGAACACATTGTTTTGTTCCTTAAAATTAACTTATGTTTGACTACTTGAAACTCAATTAAAAAATTTGTTTTCAAAAAATTCAATTAACGTTTCACAAACTACATAATTTTACCTACAAAATGCTTTTTTTAAAATTTTCCTACGATTTTTTTTGACCGATTTACACGACTTTGAAGCAAACCCTGTATTTTTGAGAAAAAATGACGTAACTCGATGAAAAATTATCGTAGAACAAACAAAAAAAAAGCATTTTAAAGCTCAAAATGTCAGCTTTAACGTGGTATCGGTGACTATAAAAAATTTTTCTGTCTTCCTTGTTTGGTGCTAAAATTAAAAATGTTGATTTATTCCTTAAAATTACACATTTTTAACACTCTGCAGTTTGATAAAAAAATTTTTTTCACAAAATTCAATACAAATACCACAAACTGTAACATTTTACCTACAAAATGCTTTTTTTTAAATCTTCCTACGATTTTTTTTTACCGATTTACACAATGTTGAAGTTAACCCTTTTTTTCTTGAAAAATGACATTTACCGCCGACATTAGCATTAACCAATGTGCACCACGTGGAGGTTGTCGGTCGGATTTTGCACATCGTGTGTGTGTGTGTGTGTGTGTGTGTGTGTCTGTGTGTCACAGCAGAGATAAGGACTCCGCAGCTCGTCATTTCTGCAGTATTTAAATGACTCCAAACCCTTTCTGCTGTGTGTGTGTGTACGTGCGAGCGCGTGCCTTTAAAATTGTGTGTTACCTCCTCTTTGATTGATTACTGCTTGCAATCGCTCTCGCATGTTTATGCACCTTTCAATTGCGCTTTGTGGAATTTCGCGCCAAATTTGCCTAAGCGCTTCTCCCAATTGGTTGAGATTATACGGCTGCTCCTCGCGACGCCTTAATCGTCGCCCTATTTCGTCCCAAATGTGTTCAATAGGATTTAAATCCGGACTATTGGCGGGATGTGGTAATAATGCAATATTATGCTCTTCGAAAAAGCGCCGAGTTACGTTGGCCGTGTGAGGACGAGCGTTGTCTTGCATAAACACAAAATTTCGGTGTATTTGACGCAAAGGCAAAATGTGAGGTCGAAGAATGTCACTCACATAACGCGCACTTGTCATCGCAGGAGGTGGTAAAAACTAAATCGGTTCGGCTTCTCACGGAAATGCATCCCCACACCATCACGGAACCGCCGTTATGAGCTCGTACTGGCATAACGCAACGGCGATTGTAACGTTCATTTCGCCGACGCCAAGTACGTACACGCCAAGTACGTACACTATCATTGCCGTAGAGACAGAAACGCGATTCGTCGGAAAAATACACATTTCTCCATTGCCTCACGGTCCAGTTTATGTGATTCTGCGCAAATTGCAGACGAGCACGACGATGCGTTAATGTAAGTGTTGGCACTCGCGCACGAGAATGAGAAGCAAGACCAACTTCTCTCAAACGATTACGAATAGTTTCTTCGCTAATGTTGCGTAAGGGAATAATTTCATCGCGAATATTCCTTGCGGTAATCGTTCGTCTTTGTAAAACTTGACGAACAATATGACGATCTTGTCGGATCGTAGTTATTCGAGGACGACCACTGCCTTCACGTCTCGCATAATGTCCAGTTTCTTGATATCTGGCCCAAGTTCTACTCACTACGGAAACGGATACGTCAACACGTTGCGCTACGTACCGCATGGAAAAACCTTCTTCCAGAAGTGCAATTATCCGTGCAACTTCTATTGCCGGTAAATGTCTACGCATCATTTCGAAAATTTTCTTTCGCTTGTTACGCTGCGAGACTTATCAAAATTTTGTTTCGTTTTTCACACTACAAAAATCGGCTGTGTACTGTGTTTATAAACTTTTTGTACGCATATCTCTAAAAATCAACGTCTTGCTGCAAACTTCGCGCCGTATGCAATCACGTGACTCGTGACAGAATCCCGCCAATATTTAAATCCCAAATGTGTTTAATGGAATTTGATTGAACACATTTGGGATTTAAATATTGGCGGGATTCTGTCACGAGTCACGTGATTGCATACGGCGCGAAGTTTGCAGCAAGACGTTGATTTTTAGAGATATGCGTACAAAAAGTTTATAAACACAGTACACAGCCGATTTTTGTAGTGTGAAAAACGAAACAAAATTTTGATAAGTCTCGCAGCGTAACAAGCGAAAGAAAATTTTCGAAATGATGCGTAGACATTTACCGGCAATAGAAGTTGCACGGATAATTGCACTTCTGGAAGAAGGTTTTTCCATGCGGTACGTAGCGCAACGTGTTGACGTATCCGTTTCCGTAGTGAGTAGAACTTGGGCCAGATATCAAGAAACTGGACATTATGCGAGACGTGAAGGCAGTGGTCGTCCTCGAATAACTACGATCCGACAAGATCGTCATATTGTTCGTCAAGTTTTACAAAGACGAACGATTACCGCAAGGAATATTCGCGATGAAATTATTCCCTTACGCAACATTAGCGAAGAAACTATTCGTAATCGTTTGAGAGAAGTTGGTCTTGCTTCTCATTCTCGTGCGCGAGTGCCAACACTTACATTAACGCATCGTCGTGCTCGTCTGCAATTTGCGCAGAATCACATAAACTGGACCGTGAGGCAATGGAGAAATGTGTATTTTTCCGACGAATCGCGTTTCTGTCTCTACGGCAATGATAGTGTACGTACTTGGCGTGTACGTACTTGGCGTCGGCGAAATGAACGTTACAATCGCCGTTGCGTTATGCCAGTACGAGCTCATAACGGCGGTTCCGTGATGGTGTGGGGATGCATTTCCGTGAGAAGCCGAACCGATTTAGT